>NW_015539840.1:77373-82230 GCF_001515605.1 Sinocyclocheilus anshuiensis | reverse complement strand
CGGCTGGTTACACGAAAACATGGTATAGGATAGGAGAAAAAGTGCAATGTTACATTACATCTCCCTCTCTCTGTCTCTCGCTTATGTTCCTTCTTAAATGTAGAGGTGCCATGTTGGCAGAATACCTTGTTACTTCAGTATATATAGTATTATCGAAAGACGCTGTAAGCGATTTCCACCATTTTGCTAACTTAAGCCCTATTCACACGGGATTAGTATTACCTGGTGACCTCCAGTCATTTGTAATAATTGCGAAGGTTGTCTGTGATCTTAATCCCGTGCGAATCGGCCATGTCTGTAATTTGTAAAGTAAAAATTCCCCCGCAAATGACCTACCATATTTCGCCAAACACCGAGGTCTTGTGATAATATTAGTCCCGTGCGAATCGGCATCTCTGTGATTTGGCCAGCATTTGGCGGGTCATATATCATTTTTCGAGGTTTTGTTTCCCGTGCGCCTTTTTATCCATCTTTTGCAAAGAATGGAGCTGCGTTGGAGTGTCTGATAGTATTTTGGGTGCTGTCATATCTCTACACCATACAATTTGCAGAAAGAGAAAGCTGAAAAGGTTTAGAGGTTAATGTGTTACAAATAAATCAAGCATAAAGCTTGAGATATTATTTTAACCTGGTGAAATGTAAATGACACAGGGCACAAAACTATATTAGTTTCTTTTTTTTTAAATCCATCTAATCGATTTCAAAATCACACAAGGTCCCCAGATTATACTAATCCCGTGTGAATAGGGCTAAAGACACATGATCACATAAGATGGCCACTGCATCTCTCCCTAATGAAACACACCTGATTCAGGTCATCAGCTCATTAGTAGAGACTCCAGTGGTAGAGGCATTCAGCGTGTGCAGTGTTGAGGAGACTCCAGAACAGGTCTGGGAGCAGCTGGTCTATATAAACGTGCAGAGATGAATGTGTGTAGATCTGTGCTTTAGCTGCATCAGGTTCCTCATTCCTGCACCTGGAGAACCACTTTACAGCTCTAATTAAACGGACCTGAATCAATCAATCAAGGTCTTTGAGTTTTCCTGCTCCTTGAGAGCCACTTTCTAACTCTAATTCAACGCACCACAATCAACTAATCAATGTCTTTGAGTTTACTTGGACATCACAGCCAGCTGTGTGGATGAGGAGCCCTACTTCACATAAAATCAGTGAAATAAACACTTTAGCAATACTGAACCTGTGAAACTAACAGTGAACTTGTAAATGGTTTGCAGCAACTATTTGAAACATTTATACAAAAGGAAAAAGTTGAGGAATTCAGTTGTAGAAACCCAGTTGAAGAAAGAAGAGGAACTGTTGTGTAAATGTGTGAGAATTCACAGCATCCGTCTAAACAGTGTTCAGAGATGATCTCAGATCAGTGTGTGTTAAACCAGTGCGGTCAAACTAACTGAGTTCCCACAGCCAGCAGCTACACGCTTCTGAAACACAAAGAGATGAAAGATGGCCATTATAGTGTTGAGAGGAGAGAAAAACTTACAGTTTATACACAGCTTTATTCACACACTTGTCTGTTCAGTGGTCCCTATGTACCTGTGTTTTGTAATGGTGGTGCTTCAAAATACATGCATCTTTATATATTTACAATACACCTTTGCAATAACAAATTACAACAAATAATATTTTTTACTACCAAGTTATATGTATTTTCAAATTAAATTAATTTACATGGCAAAGTTTTAATTCCTGTCACATACATGCTCTCAAGTGCTCATGACCGCAAGTGTGGATATCGAGACGAGCCGAAAGATCGGAGTCAACATGAGAAAGCGTCGCAGAGATCAAACAGTTCTGCCATCATGCCATCAAATTAGTTGATGTGTTAAAAACATTAACAGTTTGGTATATTAACAACAAATCCATCTTTTTTACCGAAAGTCAGACCAACGGTTTAGGGACAGCAAGTTTGACCGACTGTGGCATTATGGGTATTATTGCTCTCAGTATGAAAACAATCATAGGAAGTAATTTATAGTGCAAACCTTTTCAGTAACAAACCAATTTGATCAATTTTATATAATTGAATGATTTTCTGTCTAGAATTGAACAACATGCAGGGAAAGAAAGGAAGAAGTGAAACTAAGAGTAATGTTAAGAATAGCCTGTAGATCGGGTTCAGAGTAAATGTGTGTTGAGTGGTTAACAATATTCAGTTCTCACACTGAAGAACATGTTTCACCACCGCTGATGTGTCTGGTTAGTGGTTATGGTTAGGTTTACACAGTTCATAAGAAACTCCAGAGGAACAGAGTTCAACAAAACACGGGCATCAGTCAGCGCTCGGCTCTCGAGGGAAAGTTTAACTTGTTGAGGTGGAAACAGAACGACTGCAGGTTAAAACGGCCTGAGCTGATCTCACTTCTCCCACTTCTCCATTACGACTGGCATCATGTTACTAAATAACAACTCTAGCAGCATTTAAACACTAAGTCTGTCAGATCAGAGGAAGTTAAAAACCACAGGAGCTGAGAGTATTTAAAGAAAGAGTTGAGAGCAAATAATGAAGAGGAAGACTGGGGTGATCTCTCTTCTCACACTTCTCCATTACGACTGGCATCATGTTACTAAATAACAACTCTAGCAGCATTTAAACACTAAGTCTGTCAGATCAGAGGAAGTTAAAAACCACAGGAGCTGAGAGTATTTAAAGAAAGAGTTGAGAGCAAATAATGAAGAGGAAGACTGGGGGAAAGAGAAAATGTCTGATGAGTGTCATCTGTGTCTGCTGGGACTGATCGCTCTCTCTTCACTTCTCACAGGTAAAGAAATCTGTGTTTTCTGTTCAAGACATTCAGTGGAATTAGTCTGAGAAAGAGTTCATTTGAACACCATCAGTTTATTCTTGTGTTTCATTCACAACATACTGGATTATTCCTGAACGCACTAAAACAAGACAGTTTCACACTCAAACATCTGATGCTGAATTATCTTCATATTGAGAGTGTTTGTGATTTGAACAGCTCTCTGATGAAGAACAATAGTTTATTCTGGAGAGTGTGCTGTTTGCATTGAGGAAAAAGACGATCTGAATATTCTTCTTTTTATGCTGATATGTTTTATGTTTTCATTTATTAACATACAACACAATTATTATTCAAATGTACTTGTGTTTCAGGTTCCAGTGGAGTGAATGATGCTCTTGTGTTCATCAGTTCTGGTGAAAATGTCCGTCTGACCTATAATAATGCTCTTCATGACTGCAAATCAACTACATGGATCTATAATAACAGATTCAGATATTCAGCAACAGTTGAACTGATTAATTTTTGGGATAAAGAGGAAAGACACAGAGAGACTTGAGAGAATGAGTCTGGGGTCTGACTGCTCTCTGAACATCAACAACATCTCAAAAGAAGATTATGGATCTTACACCTGCCAACAATGGATTGGTGAGAATAGACAAAAACCAAGACCTGATGCCCGTGTTTATCTGCATGTCCTTCATGGTAATTTTACGATTATGTGGTCAATTTAAAAGTGCAAATTCTTAATTTAAACTCTCATGATGATTGAAGAGTCTGTGATTTGTGTGTTATTTGTGTGTTTCAGTCTCATCCTCACAGACTGAGATCAACGCAGGCCACTCTGTGACTCTCTTCTGTCAGCTGTATTCATATGCTGGAGTCTCTTGTGATGATTGGATCCATTCTGAGGGAATTGAGCTGTTCTGGGTGAATCAGGCTGGTGTTAAACTGAAGAGATCAGACTCCAGATATTAGATATCAGCTCCAGGACACTGTATAAGCTCTCTGACTACAACAATCCTGAATGAAGATCACAACAGAGAGTGGAGATGCAATGTTACTCACAGAGATCAAGTCAAGAGCTCAGTCACATACACTGTCAAGAGTTCAGGTGAGAAAACAAGCTCATCAATCAGTTTTAGAGCCTCATCATGTCAGTAACATTAAGGACTTTTAGTGTCACTGAAGCAGAACAAACCGAGGAACAAAAGCTTGGTTCAGTCTGACAGAAGAGAAACTCAAAGCACTGCTGCAAACTAATGTCCTAATGTAACAGTCAAGAAGTTCTGCTGGAATTGAAACTTGACAGCAATAATTGTAACTTTCATGTAATGTTATGTTCTAAGATAAAACATGATCGCCATATTCTACGGCAGGGCTTTTTACACTTTCTGGAAAACCGTCTCAGGTTACTTATGTAACCATGGTTCCCTGAGTAGGGAACGAGACACTGCGTCCTCTAGGGGTCGCTATAGGGAACGCCTCGTCGTGACCCGTGTCTGAAGCATACATTGAAAAAACACCAACAACACGTTGGCCGGCGACAGCCATGACGTCACTACCGGTGCGACTATAGTATAAATAGGCACCGGGAGAACACATCATTCACTTCTTCGTCTGAAGCTTGTGTCCGAAGCATGGCAAGAAACCTAGAGGTCTCGTTCCCTACTCAGGGAACCATAGTTACATAAGTAACCGGAGACATTCCCTTTCATGGGAACTTCGAACTGTGTCCTCTAGGGGTTGCTATGGGGAACGGTATACCCACGCCACCATGCTGAGGGGAGTGCATGCCAGAACCATGGCGAGCACTAAGTACCAACTCTACCATATTGCTATGGGAGTCGCCCCTGGGACGTTAGACGGCTGTCAGTGTCGTCTCACGTGAGAGGAGAACTCCGAATTCAGAAGGAGTAGCGTGCTCATAGGTAACCCTTTGATAAAAAGGGAGTACTGCTCAGCACTACCACGAGAACCACCCATGGAGCGAGGAATCCAACTCCTTAGAGATAATTAAACGCTTGAAAGAAAGCACCATGCTCACAATAACCCTCAATGGTGAGGGGAGCGATGCTTCCAGAGTGTGTCGAC
>NW_015539840.1:76225-77293 GCF_001515605.1 Sinocyclocheilus anshuiensis | reverse complement strand
CAGGAAGCCGAAACTAGGCTATCATACCGGCTGGACATCATATCGAAGAGTGAAGTAAACACTGCAAGTCGAACACCCAGTTTCTGAATCCAACAGAGGGGGTGCTCATCGAGGACCTACCCTAGAAAAAGGACAGAAACACACAGGTCCCGGGAAACACTGCAAAGAAAGCTAGCAGAAGGATTATACACACAACCACCAGCGCATTAAATACACATATATACACAAACATACATATATATATATATTTAGAAATGGATCGTACACACCATGGTTCCCGCGTCGGAGCCCCATCCGAAGAAGCCTCTGGACCGGACCATCAGTAAGGTGGTCACTATGAAGCAGGGGTGTGGACTCGAGTCACTTGACTCAAGACTTGACTCGGACTCGAGTCCCAAATTCTAGTAGCGATCTCCGCTCGTGAAAAGCGCTGCCCTGTCCGTTTGATCTCCGCCCAGCAGACACACGGAGCGGGCATGAGAAACGAGAGGCGTGGCCGCGATCACTTCACTGGTGCTCGCCTCATCATCAGTGTGACAGCTGCTGTTAAATATTCCTCACTTCTTTTGTTTGTCCGACACCGAGGTGCACCATGAGTGAAGGATCCACATCCCGCCACAACCCTCGCACTCTGCCAACTCGATGTGCTTTAATTTTAATTTTAATTTGTAATAAACACCTCTCTGAGACCTGTTTTTGTCAGATCTCCACTGTTCGATCAGTTACATATTTTAATTGCGTGTGCATTTTTTTATTTAAACCTCCATTAACCCTTAAATGCATGAATGTTTCGCTAATCATTATTACATATTCGGGTCTTTAGCGACCCGGACATATATATACAGCACGGATGGATCTTTAACTGCTGCAATAGCAAACAACTCTCTTGATATTTTAAGAACAATTACAGAAGAATAAAATAAAGCATATTTCGTTACCTTTTGAAACTTACTAGGGTTCAATTTGAGCAGATGATTTTACCATCGCTGTCATTGTCAGAGCGCACTTCCACAGTACATTCAGCATCTGCCTTACATTCACGATCTCAACCATATTCTCAAAACTATC
>NW_015539840.1:75641-76203 GCF_001515605.1 Sinocyclocheilus anshuiensis | reverse complement strand
ACTATCGTTTTCAATGACTTCATATTCAATATTTTGATCACTGGCAGCTTATTCTCCACATCCAGCATCAAATGACAGTGACATTTATATTTAATTGCGTATAGTAATTGCTCTGCAGTAAAGCCATTCAAACCACTTACATGTTTGCTGATGATATTCGTTTGTTTTATGCCTGCGGTAATTATGAGTGAAACGTGACGTCATTGTTGTGTATCAAACAGTGCCACCTTGAGGAAAAAAGATGCATTGCACATATTAAGTCATCAGATATGTAAATATAGTTGCAAAAAATACTTACACATTTACATACCTCGGGTCTCTAGCGACCCTATACACTTTTTACAAAAAATTAATAAGAAAACTGGCATTCTTTTATATTTTACTATTTTTTTCTTGCTATATTGTTTATAATTAATATATTGAGGAATACTAAGAAAGTTGATGTCTAACTTAAAAAAATTAAGGCGGGAGACGGTAGAGAATGATGTCCCGGGTCGCTAAAGACCCGAGGTATGCATTTAAGGGTTAAGTTTAAAGTTAATCCATAATTGAGATTTAAATC
>NW_015539840.1:73556-75430 GCF_001515605.1 Sinocyclocheilus anshuiensis | reverse complement strand
ACCACAGAAATGCACGCTTCAAACAAAACAGTCAATGAAGACGAAGAAGAGGATGATGTGTTCTCCCGGTGCTTATTTATACTATAGTCGCACTGATAGTGACGGCATGGCTGTCGCCGGCCAACGTGTTGTTGGTGTTATTTCAATGTATGCTTCAGACACGGGTCACGACGAGGCGTTCCCCATAGCGACCCCTAGAGGACGCAGTTCGAAGTTCCCATGAAAGGGAACAAATGTTTTCAAGGATCTTCAAATGAAACAGTGTTTAAGGCTAAAGTGAAAGTGGCTGTGCATGTTGAACACAATATTCTTGTTTTATTGGTGCAAACGGTCCACATATTTGCACTATTCCGTATTTTACAGAACAAAAATATGAGTATAATATAAAAGTAAATTATAATGTCATTCATTGCAAACATTTATTTGAAATGCTGAACCTATAAAAACTTATTTAAAGTGAAACTGAAGCTGCTCATATCCCTCTCATTCAGCATGGATCGTTTCCATGAAGTAATCGTTAGTTGCAGAGTAACATTTGGTTTCTGAACTATTATTAAGGAAGGCTTTGTTCTTCTCTAGTGTCCCAATATCCACTTAAAACAGCATCAATTCACATACGCGAATAATGTGTTTGGAAAAACCCCACGAATGCTCGCACTGACTGTCAGATACAGATACATACCTGTATTAAACAAGTTAGTATTGCTAGAAATTATATTGTGCTAGAAATTATATTGTGCTAGAAACGATACTGTACTAGATATAGATATGTGCGATCAGCAGAAAGAAAATACTCCGTCAGATAAGAGGAAAGACTTCATTCAAACAATAAAGGGTCTATTTTTATTTGTGTTCCTGCAAAATAACAGCAAAACCTCCTACTTTTTGTAAAATAAAGAAAAGAAACAAAATGCTTTTGCCGTGAACAACTTCCTAAAACGTCTCACAAATTAATCAAAACTCGCAGCAAACTGCCAACTGTCACAGGGGAAACTTGGGAAATATATCAAGAAAGCTTGAAGTGCATCATTTAAAGTGTCTGCATTTTGCTTATTTGACGTGAGTGCATGTTTGGAATAAATCGTAGCATGTTTCAGATGATAAAAACTTAAGTTGTAGTTCAGAAAACACGGTATAGAAGATGAATTCTCAGAGAACCCCTGTTCTACAGTATGATGAATCTGAACTAGCATTCATTCTCTGTAGCTCAAGCTCAAACAACGACACCAGTCCTAAACTCTCAGGATCCCTCAACTACAAACACACCAGAAACTACAGGCATTAATCAGTTATGTAGAGTCTCTGATAGATCTGCTAATATAAGGATAGATAATGCTGAGTTATCTTGTGTGTTATCTAATTAAAATATGATTGTCATGATTAATCTGAACTAACATCCATCCTTTCCAGCTCAAGCTGATTCAGCGACAGCAGTGATTCCAGTCCGCATCACAAACTCTCAGGATCCCTCAACTACAAACCCACCAGAAACTTCTACAGGTACATGATGCTGCTGCTGCTCTTTAGCATTGATGATGTTACTGATGATCAGTGGTGGAAATGGCCAAAATTCACCGGTGGGAGTCTAGATAGACTCTGCGGGGTGTGTGGGGAGGACATAAGGGTAATTTTAGATGAACTTTCGGATGCATTTAATTATAAAAACCCTCTGTAATCTAAAATAACATTACACTTATTTCATATTTTCTCTAAACCTTCTTGAATATCAAGACAGGCACCCTGAAAATTCTGGCCAAATTAAAGATATGCTGTGTGTGAATTTGCACATTATAATGTAACTCTTTAAAGTGATTTGCAGGGGTGTATATATATATATATATATACACACACACACACACCATGATCTGTCTAGA
>NW_015539840.1:71714-73087 GCF_001515605.1 Sinocyclocheilus anshuiensis | reverse complement strand
CAGGAATGCATTAAAATAGTTTAATTCATAGCTAACCATGCATTAACCCTCACACACACACACACACACACATATATATACATATATTACCTTTGTAATGCCATTTTCTCTAACTTTTTTAAATGTATGCCATGTTTTGTGTTAAAAATATATTTATAAACTTTTTCAAAGATTTTAATTAAACAATACATTCCATTAAAATAATGAGATACAGTCAGTGAAAGGAAATCAGCATCACCAATCCATCTTTGCACCAGGAGGTGGCACAAAAGAATACAAATGTGGCATTAAGGAATATTTAGAGACAGTTTAATGAGGCTCAGAGGTGGCATGAATGCATTTAAAGTAGGTGGCGGCAAGTCAATGTCTTTGTCACTGAATCATTCATTCAATCGATTCACTAATAGCACACGTACATCACTGACACTCAATTTGACGTCTGCATTATAACTGCAAGACATATTTTTTAGAGTGTTTGCTCATCTGCATACGTTAGATGTCAAATAGACGTTTAGAAGATGTCTTTAAGATGGTTATGATTTAGAATTAATGTAAAACTGACATCTTAGAGACATCTATCAGATGCTTGTACACAGCAGATGCTTTCCAGATGAAGAGATCTTCAACAGACATCTTGCAGACGGTTGATTTGTTTAGGAATGAAGCAAGTGACTGTCTTTATGAATGGGTCGTTTGAATCATTGACTTACTAGATTTGTTTAAAAATGCAGATTCATTCATAAACAAAACTGCTGTTTGCTTGAGATGTGCAGAGGCTAAGCTGGGACTTTGTTTGAAACTATTTTCATTGATGAAATAGAGCACAATCACATACTAGTGGTCCTAAAATGTAAGTCACTTAATATTAACTTTTGTATACAAATAAAAAATGCATAAAACTGTTGTATAAATTTAATATCACATTTACAAACTTCCTTTATAATCATTAAAAAGCTGTCACTCATCTTAGTTCATCACAATCTCACAAACTTCCATTATAATTAATAAATATCTCTTTGCTGCACACTGAATCTATTATTTACATCGTGTCGACACTTTGTTTGTTATAATGAGAGGATCTGAGCTTCAATGACTCAGCACTGAACAAAAACTGCAGTCTGCTTTCACAATCTGTTTTGTGAGGAGCAGGAAACGCAGCGATAGAGAAGCATTTCCATTGGCTGCAGTCTGCAGGATATGGCCAATTATAAAGGCTGACATAGAAACAAATACCCCCCCATCCCCCCTCGAAATTCATTCCCCGGACTCTGTCCCCCTGTGTACCCTGTAAGGGAAACAGGTCAATTTAGCTCAAAGGGAATCATTTAAGATTTTATAGGGAATTTGGACAGAATCACTGTTTTACGGCTGAT
>NW_015539840.1:68592-71471 GCF_001515605.1 Sinocyclocheilus anshuiensis | reverse complement strand
GGTAGTTTAAGACATTAACTTGTAAGCACAAAACACAAGATACTTCTCTTTTCAATATAAATACGGCTTTATTAGATAAATCTAAGACATATAAACTAATCTAACACAAACACACACATTCATACAAGTTGCAGAAAGAGAGAAAGTGAGGAAAGAATGAGCTTAAGAGAATGAA
Source organism: Sinocyclocheilus anshuiensis (assembly GCF_001515605.1). Classification (NCBI taxonomy): domain Eukaryota; kingdom Metazoa; phylum Chordata; class Actinopteri; order Cypriniformes; family Cyprinidae; genus Sinocyclocheilus; species Sinocyclocheilus anshuiensis. The sequence continues at coordinate 71,296 of NW_015539840.1, read as the reverse complement.
AATGTGAAATCCCAAGTTTACAGCAATATGTGCAACTGCATAGACCTAAACAACCATCAATCACTTAATTAACCCTCGAATTGAGTTCCTCAATGAGGTTAAAATTTATATTAAATGCAAGCCAGAGCACGCTCAAAAAGCTAAAAAAGCATGACTAAAAAGCATAGCTCAAAGCTATGACTAAAAAGCAAAAGGCTAAAAGCGATGACTTGAAAAAGCATAGTTTGATGGTGTCCTGAGTATTTAAACCGGGTTGTTGGCCACATCCCAAATGATGTTTTGACCAATTAGAAACTGTCTTAGCTCAGGGTGTTGCTATATTTCTCCTCCCAATTCATAAATCAAATGTTATCTCATCAGTCACATGGTCCGAGTTTTCCCGCTCTTGCAGAGTATAATTTTGGACATGATTTCTATAACAAGAATATGATACATTTGACAAAGAATTGATTGGAAGAATCGTTTCAAGCGAGAACATTCAAACACACACATACTAAACATGAATATTAACCCTTAAGCTATTCAATAGTTATGAAAAAGACACACAATAAGTCATACCCAACATGAATATAATCCTATAAACTATTCAATAGTTATTCAAAATACACACACAATAAGTGATTAGAACCTGATAGTCACACATGTGGGTTACATACATAATATGGAGTTATGCATAGAAATGATTAGTTGCTCACAAGTCCTTTTAGTGTAATTTTGGTGGATGGAAAGGCAGTTTCTGTGCCATTCTGTGGATGTATGTGGACATGTTCTGTGAAGACCAGAGAGTTAAGAGGTCTGTAAGGAATCTCAGTCTGTTCTTTGTCTTCTAGGTGGGGGGAAGTCAATCCACAGAGCTCGTGATCGTGAAGTCTCTTCTTCTAGTAAAAAGCCAGTAAAATCGCTCAAAGTGAGTAGATAGCAGCTCATTCCCTTGTTCTTCATCACTGACTGCTGTTCGGTCCTATTCAGAGAAAACCACAGCAGCTTCTCTCATCTATACGCTGCTGAGATGTAGTTCTGAATCTGAATCCCAGATAAATGAAGCTTTATCAACATGTGGCTGTGGTTCAAACACTGATGGAGAAACTCTGTGCTGTTCTTTCAGGATCATGATCATTCAGTGACTTACGCTGCCATCAGAGGACCAGAAAATGAGCCGCTGGGTGAACTTTATGCCTCTGTGAACAAGAACAAGAGCTGCACAAATAAACATTCATAATCCAGATCACTGCATGAGCTCCTCATATCAGCAGCAGATGGGATGTTTCCACCACTGCTGAGATTCATAATCAAAGTCAAAAATCAAATCAAAATGAAAAAAAAAAGTTTTTCAGTAGAAGCTACTCTTGCTTTCAGCTTGTATATTGGCTGTTTATTGTAGAAAACGATGGGTAACGCTTTAGATTACAACCTGCAAAGAATTGCGCAAGTAAACTGAAGTTACAGCGTAACTTTTTTGTAATTATAGTCAGTGTTGGGGAGTAACTAGTTATATGTAACGGCGTTACGTAATTTAATTACAAAATAAATGTAACTGTAATCAGTTACAGTTACTAAGAAAAAATGTGTAATTAAATTACAGTTACTTATGAAAATGTTAACGATTACAAATGGGATTACATTTGAATATTTACACACATCCACATAGACCTATAATTTCCACGATGTGGAAAACACAGACTGGTTCGTAGAATCCAGTCATAAAAACGGAATTCCTATAGCCTATCGCGGACGGAAAATGCCACATTTTGAACGAATAAATCAAAAGTAGGTCACTTAAATCAAAATGCGATATGGACTAGTGTCTGTGAATATTAAGAAGCAGCAAAAATACTTTTACATTTAAATATGAATCCTCAATCCTGCAAGTTCTGTGTCTCTGTGTGAATGAATGGCGCAGACACGCGGTTTCGTTTCATCTGTAAATATGCTATTGTAGTTTTGTCTTTGTTTACTTAGTTAAGCAGCAGCAGCCCATTGCTCATCAGTCATCGCTCAAAATACGGTATAAAGGACATCATTATTGTCTATTGTAATGTTACAGTGGTAATTTAGCAGACATATTTTATAATAGGTTTAGGGGGAGCTAGGGCAGACAACAACACAACCCTTACGAAAATTAACGATGATTTTACTATAAATCCAAAGACAATGGTTACTATTGTTAAACGATGGTAACCACAAATTAACCATGGTTTTTGCTACACTAACCACAGTTTAACCATGGAATTTGTAGTAAAAATAAATACAAATGGTAATCCATTTGCCAAAAAAAAAAGTTACTGTACTTTTACTATAATAAAAGCATGGTTAATTTTTGTAAGGGAAAAACATCAGTCATGTTCAGTATTAGGATTTTTCTATAAAGATATTGTCATGATGTACTAATTTTGACATGTAGGCAATTTAGAAAGTATAGTTTTTTCAGAATTTGTTGTGGGTGTATGAGTGTGAGATTTCCTGGCCTAACATTTTTTTCCCAGTCCGCCCCTCGTGGAAATGAATGGCGCATACATGCGGTTTCATTTACTACACATGCCTACTGAAGCTCGCAGAGTTTTCAGCCTCTGCCACCTCAATATATGAGTACACACATAAACATAATCTCTAGAACTGCTCTGAGTCACTTCATGAGCATTTTACTTATTTTGAGAAAACTATCGTCATATCATATACAAAGAGACACCAATGTTTCAAGAGTTTA
>NW_015539840.1:66864-68080 GCF_001515605.1 Sinocyclocheilus anshuiensis | reverse complement strand
CCCCTTAAAAAAAAAAATGAGGTGGCGGATGTGTTCAAATTTGATCATCTTAATTCAAGTGATGAAGGATTTTGAAAGTCTGACAGTGTTGAGCACTACTGTAAGGTTAACCCTGCATGGTGTAAATGTTTGAAAATGATTAACAGTTGCAAATAAACATTCATTAGAAATTTAGAAAAGTAATCAAAAAGTAACCAAAAGTAATCAGTTACATTACTTTAATTGTTACGTATCTGGTCCATGAACTTCCGTCTGCTAGCCCTCAGATAACACTCACTCAAACAACCCTTCACTGCCGAGTATTGTTTAGCGCTTATCGTTTGATAGCTACTCTACGGAGCCTGTTTAGTTTACCCTGCCTTAGCTTAGTCTGCCTCGTCTGTTTTCTTGGTTTCTGATCTTTGCCTGGTTTCTTGGATTTATCCCTCTAGTCTCGCCCTTGTCATTCTGTTCGCCGTTCGTTGACCTACGCTAGCCCTAGGATTATTCTTGTGTCTTGCCCGCCATATACCTGGTTGCCATTGTTCGACCCTGCCTGTGTTTCTGACCTCCTCTGCTTGTAATAAAGCTTGCACATGGATCCGCACGTCTCACGTCTTGTCAGCCCTGTAACATTAATAAAGTAATTTAAAAATATACACTACTATTACATTTTAAATAGGGTAACTTGTAATCTGTAACCTATTACATTTCCAAAGTAACCTTCCCAACACTGATTATAGTGTACCTATTCAGTACCTCTGTGTAGCTATAGCGGAATAATATGAGACGTTTGGGGAATAAAGGGGTACACCTGTGAAATTACAAATCATTTATACTGTAAGTATTTTTAAACTAAGGGGTACCTATTCTAATATTACATGGTATGATATGTATGACCTAAACAACAATCTTATGTTTAGGAGTGATTTAGAAAGACGATATACTTTTCATAATTTTATATTGGTAGCCTATTTTATTACAGGCCTAGGTATTTTTTAACCATGGGGTATACATTATATTATTAAAGGATACATGATGGAGATTACTGAACAACAAAACTGGACATCTAGTGAAATAAGTTCATGAGTTTTTGTTATGATTTATAATTCACGAGTCTACTTACCTTATGAAAGCTTATTCGTCGATCTCAGCTGAGTCACACCAGCAACTTCCCAACACCACTATCACCAAATAACGTGCAATGATATACCATCAAGGTTCAATGCAGCTTAAA
>NW_015539840.1:65592-66005 GCF_001515605.1 Sinocyclocheilus anshuiensis | reverse complement strand
TGGTTTCTGATCTTTGCCTGTTTTCCTGGATTTATCCCTCTAGTCTCGCCCTTGTGATTCTGTTCGCCGATCGTTGACCTACGCTAGCCCTAGGATTATTCTTGTGTCTTGCCCGCCATATACCTGTTTGCCATTGTTCGACCCTGCCTGTGTTTCTGACCTCTTCTGCTTTCTTGCACATGTTGCACATGGATCCGCACGTCTCACGTCTTGTCAGCCCTGTAACATTAATAAAGTAATTTCACTACTATTACTACTATTACATTTTAAATAGGGTAACTTGTGATCTGTAACCTATTACATTTCAAAAGTAACCTTCCCAACACTGGCATCTCATCAGTAAAGCCGGTCCCGTGATTAGTAGTAAATCTCCATCACCTGCTTTCAGATTGAGCGGCATTCACTACACAGAG
>NW_015539840.1:61735-65377 GCF_001515605.1 Sinocyclocheilus anshuiensis | reverse complement strand
CTTACCTTATGAAAGCTTATTCGTCGATCTCAGCTGAGTCACACCAGCAACTTCCCAACACCACTATCACCAAATAACGTGCAATGATATACCATCAAGGTTCAATGCAGCTTAAAGCAAGCTTAGCACTTTTCATCTGCTCGCCGAAAAAAATACATGATACAACACTTGAATTTCAGTGGATGTATACTGTGATGTTTTTATAGAAAAAGGTATAAATAAAGGTAGAGAGTTTAATTTGGCCATCAAACAATTAAATTAAAACTACTGCAATATTTTTCCCTGTAATTACTGTGCAAATATATACTTGTTCTGTGTTTAAGTCCAACTTGTTCCCCCCTTGTTCCATGTAGTTACAGGGTAAATACAACATTTGCGGGCTGTAAATTAAAGTGGTGCTTTGTTCTCCCCTTGTTCCATGTAGTTAAAGGGTAAATACAACAGTTGCGGGCTGTAAATTAAAGGGGTGCTTGTTCCTCCCTTGATCCATGTAGTTACAGTGTAAATAAACCATTTGCGGGCTGTAAATTAGTGGTGCTTTGTTCCCCCCTTGTTTCCTGTAGTTACAGGATAAATACAACAGTTGCGAATTGTAAATTAAAGTGGTGCTTGTTCGCTCCTTGTTCCATGTAGTTACAGGGTAAATACAACATTTGCGGGCTGTAAATTAAAGTGGTGCTTTGTTCCCCCCTTGTTCCGTGTAGTTACCGGGTAAATACAACATTTGCTGGCTGTAAATTCAAGTGGTACTTGTTCCTCCCTTGTTCCATGTAGTTACAGGGTAAATAAACCATTTGCGGGCTGTAAATTAAAGTGGTGCTTGTTCCTCCCTTGTTCCATGTAGTTACAGGGTAAATACAAGATTTGCAGGCTGTAAATTAGTGGTGCTTGTTCCTCCCTTGTTCCGTGTAGTTACAGGGTAAATACAACATTTGCGGGCTGTAAATGAAAGTGGTGCTTGTTCCTCCCCTGTTCTGTGTAGTTACAGGTTAAGTGTAACTCTTGTGGGCTGTAAATGAAAGTGGTGCTTGTTACCTCCTTGTTCTGTGTAGTTACAGGGTTAATACAATATTAAACTAGTATGCTGGAACAGATAAACCTAGCTTTAGCATTAGCTGTTTCACAAAGTTCTAAATTAGTACTTTAGTAGCACAGTAGCACAATTGAAGCAAAAAAAAAGCTAATTAAAACAAGAATTTTAACAAATTTATTTTGTAAACAGAACAATAAACAGTATCAATTTTGAAATAACAACAACGCTGTACAAACTGTAAAAATAAAAAAAAAAAATAGTAAAAAATTAAACAGAGGGGGGAAAAACATTGATTTAAATTAATTACTCAAAAAAAATAATAATTCAACACCTAAACTTATTTTTCACAGGTAAGAGCTTGTGTTCACGCCGACCGGCTTAACGCTAGTGGCCTATGGCTATGTGAGCCTTGGCTACCACGCCGACCGGCTTACCACTAGTGGCCTATGGCTATGTGAGCCTTGGCTACCATGCAGACCGGCTTAACAATAGTGGGCTATGACTATGTGAGCCTGGGCTCTCCCGCCGACTGGCTCGTAATGCATTTCACTCGGAACTAACTGTTTCAGCAGCCGTAGATTAGGGCTGCAGGATTAATCGTATTTAATTCATCGTTATTTATCCCGAAAATGTGTTTGTTTGTTTTTTTAGGCATTTGCATTATATTGCATTGCTAACAAGTCTTCACTAGCATTCATGCTTGTGGTTGCCAAATGTGAAAAGCTTTAGTCCCTAAACAAAGCTTTTCTCCTTTAAGGATACACTTCTGCCTGGATAAGATTACTACCTAGAGATGACCTCTACAGCCCTGAATGTCAGCGGAGGCCACGTCAACTAGATGCGCCCCAGAGACAGATCCTGTAGTGTCGTCTGCCGCTCATCTGTGGAACCACACTCAGTCTTGGGTTTTGATGCCAGAAGATACACTTTATTACAACGAGAATAAAGCGGAGAAGTTCTCTGCAGAGAAAAATCTCCAGAATGGTTTTTCTCCTTCTCGTTTATACAGTTTTCTTTTAAGGCGTTTTCCATACATAGAATTTTTCCTTTATGCATACAATTCGATTCCTCCCTAGAGAGAAGGGGCCCCCAAATCTTGTTATGGTAAAGAAAGAAGCCCCATTTGTATTTTTTCCAGATGTTTCTAATCTGAGGGTCTGTACATTTCAGCCACTTAGGCTTTTTACAAACAGGCATATGTGATTATAATGGAAGAATAACTGGATATATAATAAGCATGAGCGTGCAATTGGTTCAGCGCTTGCCTGTGGTTGTCACAGTTATGTATAAAAGATATAAAAACACATTTAAATCATAACAATTAGAATATCACAAGATTCGAATAGTTGATCTTCAGCCCAGATACTTTGTGCATCGTAGAGGGACACCCTTGGACATAGGTTAGGCTACCACTTACACCCAGGGTATGGTTCATCTTTACATCTCTTCTTCATCCTCATTGGAGTCACTAGAACTATCATCCAAAGTTTGCTCATTTAAGTTTAGTTTGTTTAGCCATCCTTCATAATATTCATCCAGGTTCCTTTCTGTAAACATTTGTTGATTCTTTGGGACTTTTATAATTTCCATTTGCTTAACAGTAGCGTTGACGATTAATGTTCTTAATATAGGTAATACACAGCAAAATAATCCTCCTACTAATATGGCAACTCCTAAAAACATTCCCAGTTAAGCAAACCATGCTCCCCATGCTCCAAATTTCAGATCAACCCAATCCCAAATTCATTTATCTCTTCCGGCATTTGCTGTAACTTCAGCTCTTAAGTTTTTAATTTTAGTCATAACTTCACTAAAAGCTCCCCCAGGGGCAGTATTATTTGGTATAAAAGTACAACATTGATCTCCAAACATAACACAAACTCCTCCCTTGTCTGCCAAGAGCCAATTAAGAGCCTGTCTGTTTTGCCATGTCATTCTACTGGTTGCGTGCACTTGGTCTCCTAATAAGGATAACGCATCATCAGTATAATTAATGAATCTTTGTTGATTATAATAAATGTAATTAATCCACTCTGTATTTTTGTTTGGTGTGATCCAAACAAATATTGACTCAAAACCTGCTTTTATTTCATCTCTTGCCTTGAATTTATTGGGAATTCCTCTCGGTTGTCCAATTGAGTCTAAATATACATTGGGGTCTGGCTCGTAACCTCTTCTAATTCTGTTATCCTCCTTGTTTGTGCTTTGTTCTGTTCCCCATTGTGCTATGTTAATTTCTTGAAATAATCGTACTCTTATGCATGTACCTTTCCATCCAACTGGTAAAGAAGGCAATAATATCTCACCTCCACAGATCCTAAAGAAATCTGCTATTATTATTGATTGGTCTTCATAAATTTCTATAGAAGGTAAAGCAATAGTTTGATTTTCACATTTTTCAGGTGCTATTTTACTTCCTTTAGTTGTTCCGAGTGCTAAAAGTTCTGGAGCTCTAGAAGGAAGTCCTGATTTCCAAGAATTTTTCTTATCTATATACCAAATAATAGCACATTTCCCTTTAAACTTGCCCACTTCTTGTGTTCCTTTTGGTTTATGGAAACACTCATACTCCTGTTTATAATCTATGCTATACCATTTCGGAATCTCTA
>NW_015539840.1:54867-61058 GCF_001515605.1 Sinocyclocheilus anshuiensis | reverse complement strand
GAGGGCCTCCCTTGGGCAGAAGATAGGCTAGCACTTATACCCAGGGTATTGTTCATTTTTACGCTTCTTCTTCGTCCTCATCAGAGTCACTTGAACTATCATCCAAAGTTTGCTCATTTAAGTTTAGTTTGTTTAGCCATCCTTCATAATATTCATCCAGGTTCCTTTCTGTAATCATTTGTTGATTCTTTGGGACTTTTATAATTTCCATTTGCTTAACAGTAGCGTTGACGATTAATGTTCTTAATATAGGTAATATACAACAAAATAATATTCCTCCTACTAATATGGTGACTCCTAAAATCATTCCTAGTTTAGCAAACCATGCTCCCCATGCTCCAAATTTCAGATCAATCCAATCCCAAACTTGTTCGTCTCTTCCGGCATTTGCTGTAACTTCAGCTCTTAATTTTTTAATTTTAGTCATAACTTCACTAAAAGCTCCCCCAGGGGCAGTATTATTTGGTATAAAAGTACAACATTGATCTCCAAACATAACACAAACTCCTCCCTTGTCTGCCAAGAGCCAATTAAGAGCCTGTCTATTTTGCCATGTCATTCTACTTGTTGAGTGCACTTGGTCACCTAATAAGGATAACGCATTATCAGTATAATTAATGAATCATTGTTGATTATAATACATGTAATTAATCCACTCTGTATTTTTGTTTCGTGTGATCCAAACAAAATATTGACTCAAAACCTGCTTTTACTTTATCTCTTGCCTTGAATTCATTAGGAATTCCTCTCGGTTGTCCAAATTAATCTAAATATACATTGGGGTCTGGCTCGTAACCTCTTCTAATTCTGTTATCCTCCTTGTTTGTGCTTTGTTCTGTTCCCCATTGTGCTATGTTAATTTCTTGGAGTAATCGTACTCTTACGCATGTACCTTTCCATCCAACTGGTAAAGAAGGCAATAATATCTCACCTCCACAGATCCAAAAGAAATCTGCTATTATTAATGATTGGTCTTCATAAATTTCTATAGAAGGTAAAGCAATAACTTGATTTTCACATTCTTCAGGTGCTATTTTCCTTCCTTTATTTGTTCCGAGTGCTAAAAGTTCTGGAGCTCTAGAAGGAATTCCTGATTTCCAAGAATTTTTCTTATCTAGATACCAAATAATAGCACATTTTCCTTTAAATTTGCCCACATCTTGTGTACCTTTTGATTTATGGAAACACTCATATTCTTGTTTATAATCTATGCTATACCATTTCAGAATCTCTACTTTCCGTTTTTCAATTTTTATATTTTGGCTGACATCTGCATACTGACACCAAGATCCCCAGAGTGGTCTAAAAAAATAATCTGTTAATTTAGGACTTCCCAACAATCCTAAACATTCTACAATACAATATGGTCTGGTGAAATCTGTTAAATTACAAAAGTTTCTAGCAAATTCGGCACATTTTTGGTAGTCATAGGGATTTGGTATGGCTATCACTTTGTTTAACGGAGATTTGGAGCACAGCAAGCAATTTACTTTTCCTGTTTCTCTAGCCGTAAAGGCTGCCCATCTATACCACTCATTATTTTGGGCTGTTTCCCATAATGCATCATTTTGACTAATGTCTTCATCACCTTGAATATCATAATCTGTGTTCCTACGATATTTGATTATCATTGGTTCTGTTGAGTTGATAACATTATCACTGTTGTTCAAAGGTTGAAAAGTTAATTGAAGGGAAGTCAGGTTGATTTCTATTGGTTGAGTTTGCATTATTAGGTGCATTAGGCATAGGATGGTCTTCAGATATGTTATCAGACTTATTCTCTTTCCTCTCCTGTTCGTCTGACAGGAGGAAGGGAGCTCCTTGTGGATCTTTTTTTGTGCTTTCGTCAGTTTGCACTTGATCATGTGTCTCTGGTTTCTACTCTTTACTTTCTCCTGCATTGTCTGCTTGTCTTTTTTCTTTTCTTTCCGTCTTTTCCGTGCGAACTCTGGTACAGTGGTTTAGATGATACCAGGTTGTGCTTCCCTCCACTTGGACTGGTGTTGGAGTAGCTCTCACCACTTTGTAGGGTCCCTCTCTCCTGGGCTCATTCCATTTTCTCCGGAATATCCTCAGATATACTTGGTCACCCGGAACAACTGGACATGCAGTCTCTGTTTCATCTCTGGGCTCTTTTCTTTTTTCCTGTAAATAGATAGCTTTTTGATTATTGCTAGCCTTTTTGGAAGCATCATAGCAGAGATTAATTGCCCTATTTGTTCACTATGTTGGATGGGAGTCCCATCACTTTTTTTAAAACCTCTTTGTTTCCACACTGCTCCGAATAGATGACATGCACCATGAGCATATGCTGAATCTGTGAAAATGTTGTCAGTTTGTCCTTTCGCTAACTGACATGCAGCTGTAAGAGCTTTTAATTCTGCTAATTGAGCAGAGCAAGGCTGCACACAATGTTGTGATACTACAGGTACAAATTCTTCTTTGTCTTTCTTCACTACTGAATATCCTGTATGATTTCCTTCATGGTCTCTAAAGCTAGACCCATCTACAAAATAAGTGACTTCTGCTTCAGGGATGGGTGTTGATTCAAGAGCTGGTCGTAATCTGGTAAATGCCAATGACTCATTCACACAATCATGGGGTTCTCCTTCAAATGCCAAAGGAATTAATTCAGCTGGATTAACTGTCTGGCATCGTTTAATGGTAACATCTGGATATGTCAGGAATAGGCCAAAATTCGAGCTTGTGTGAGAACAAATTTCCCTTGTTCTATTAATTCCACAATTTTGTGATGAGTATGTATAGTTACTGGGTATCCCATAGTTATTGTGGATGTATGTGGTTGGATTTTCTGTGTCACCCAGATCTTGTCCTTTTAATGATTTAGGGTCCAGTCTGATTGGGTACTCCGTACGCAGTGCCTGCCACACTGCTGGACGGAATGCATCAAAAACAATTCCATCCATATTATGAGAGTTCACTGCTCTGTCCAGAGTAGTTGTTTGAAGAATTTCATCCATCTTTGCCCCTCCTACTATTTTAGCCAGCAACGCTTTAACGTCCCCCACAGCCAAAAGTTTGCCCATAGTTTCTTCCTCAAATATTCTTATCCATTTGCCGGCACCCTCATTAATATCGGGGAGACGAGTGACCAACCCTTCGAGGTCCTGTGAGGCCCAGGGAACATACTGTCCCTGCGCTCCCTTGATTAAAATTGGGAGTTGTGCTGCCAGTGGTCTGAGTTTTCCATTTTCTCTGCCCTGTTCCCATTTTCCGCTATCAAATAACTCCTTTCCTTCATTCACATCCTCTGTACTGTCAAACAACTTACTTCTCGCTCTTTCTAAACTATTTACCTCTTGTATCTTTTTTCCTGATTCTTTAATTTTCTCCTCTATTTCTTCTAACATTTCCTCAAAGTTTGTTCTATCTTGGTTTGTTTTCATCATTTCTAAAGCTATGCGTGCCTGTCTATAACAATCCATTTGTAAATATCCTTCACTTTCTTTTCTCTCTTGCCTTTTTGTTTTCACAGCTGGTTCCTTATTTTCTTCCAACACTACTAGCCCATTCATTTCCAGTTCTCCAGTTACTTAAACTGTTCCCTTGAGAATTGGATACTCTCCGTCTGTGGGCAAATAGGGAGGTGGCTCAGAAAACAACTTTTCTCCCTTTCTTTTTGTCTCTTTCTCAGCCTCCCTCAGTTTCTTCCTGGCTTGTTTTATAATTTTTAATATGTCCTCCCCTTCTTTTTTGAACATGGTTATCACTTCTTTCTCTTTTTCCCTTTTTGCTTCTCTTTTTTCTCGTTTTTTACTGATACTTTTAGTTTTATGGTTTTTTATCAGAGTTTCCATTTCTTCACATAATGTTACCTCAAATGTCCCCCCTTGTGGCCATTCTGTTGCCAAATTTTTGGTTCTCTTCTGCCATTTGTTTGATATTTTGTTTATTAACTCTTTACACAGTGGATATTTTAATCCTAATATTTCCACTGGAGTGGCTGCCATACTTTTTCATATATTATTACAATTCAACTTTAATTTAACTATTTTAATCAATTTCTCCTAATTTTATTCTTTATTCTGTGACCTTTTTTTCTTCCAACTCTCAGCTTTACTGGTCCTTCTATTTGCATTTCTCCAGTTGAATTTCTACTGTTCCCTTGAGGATTGAGACCTCTCCCTCTATGGGCAAATAGGGGGGTGGCTCAGAAAACAACTTTTCTCCCTTTCTTTTTGTCTCTTTCTCAGCCTCTCTCAGTTTCTTCCTGGCTTGTTTTATACTTTTTAATATGTCCTCCCCTTCTTTTTTGAACATGGTTATCACTTCTTTCTCTTTTTCCCTTTTTGCTTCTCTTTTTTCTCGTTTTTTACTGATACTTTTAGTTTTATGGTTTTTTATCAGTTTCCATTTCTTCACATAATGTTACCTCAAATGTCCCCCCTTGTGGCCACTCTGTTGCCAAATTTTTGGTTCTCTTCTGCATTTGTTTGATATTTTGTTTATTAACATCAAAAACAATTCCATCCATATTATGAGAGTTCACTGCTCTGTCCAGAGTAGTTGTTTGAAGAATTTCATCCATCTTTGCCCCTCCTACTATTTTAGCCAGCAACGCATCCCCCACAGCCAAAAGTTTGCCCATAGTTTCTTCCTTAAATATTCTTATCCATTTGCCAGCACCCTCATTAATATCGGGGACCATATAAACTGTTATCACAATTGTTAGTGTTGTTTGGTTCACAGGCATAGGACACAAATCTAGAAACCATACACATCCATTTCCCCTTTACACTGATTATCACTTATGGCTTCACAAGTTAGAGTATGTTCCTGTAGAGATTATTATTAATATGTATGAGTTGTCCCACGCAATCTGAAATCTCAAGACATTTTGGCCATATTGCTGCAATATGCTGTTATTACAGTGATGAGTTTTTTCTGTGATGCTTTATAACAATAAAAACTATTATTTCCGTTATGATTTCTGCAACCCTGAGCATAGCATAAATGTGTAAAGCCAAATACGATACATCCATTTTCCAAATGGCTTATCCCCTTTAGGGTTAAGGGAAAAATATACAGAGCAAAATTATTATTAGATGACAGTTGTTCAAAGTGATGAATAAAACATTAGAATTATGTCAGATTTGCATAATTGGGTAAAAGTTAACATTAGGTGCTATGTCTCTGATACTGCTGAAAGTTTCATATTTAAATATTTTATATCTATAACTTACTTCTTCTCCCAAATGATCTTTGACTGGATTTTTAATTTTTTTTCTTCTTCCTCTTCTTGTCTCTATCAGAGGAAGATGAGGAGGAAGATGTCACCCTCCTCTTCTTTCCTAGTTTCTCTAAAAGAAAGCACCTACGATTAAAGATAAATTAGTGAGAAGTCATCTTTCCTCTAAGAAATTAAGTACCTGGTTATGTCCGAGTGCAGGAAATTACAGATGTGGCAATTGCAATCACTGTGACAATATGGTCAAGACAAATATGTTTAAAGATGTAACTTCACAAATTGAATTTAAAGTTAAATCCTTTATTAATTGCAGTACCTCATTTGTAGTGTATCGGTTAGAGTGTCCATGTGGTTGTTTCTATATAGGGATGACTACAAGGAAATTAAAGATCAGATTAGCAGAACATAAGAATGCCATTCGAGTTTGTAACCCTTTGTATCCTATGGCCCTTCATTATAAAGAGAAAAATCATGGTAGCCCAAGTACATTGAAGATAATCGGAATAGAACATGTCCCCAGGTCAATAAGAGGAGGTGATAGGGTCAATAGGCTTTTACAGAGAGAGTCTTTCTGGATCTATATACTGAAAGCAACTAGACTACCAGGCTTAAATGGGGAATTGGACCTGCCACCTTTTTTGTAATAAGAATTCAGATCTGGAAATTTTATATTGTTGATCTTGTTTTGTAGTGTTTATTTATTTTTTTTTTTAAAGAAATGTATACTATGTACATACATACATTGATTTCTGGAGTCTGATTTATATATTTAAGTGTATGTAATATATATATATTTTTTTTTCCTTCTTTATATATGATTATATTGTGTTTGATTTAATTTGATATGTAATCGTCGAACTTCCTCTCTTCTGTTTGTCCTGTGTAGAACGACCAGGTGAATATTATTTGACTAATTAATTGCTGCTCAAAATGAACTCAGATTGTGTTTGTTACTCACACCCTGACGAAGGCAAAATAGCCG
>NW_015539840.1:52334-54724 GCF_001515605.1 Sinocyclocheilus anshuiensis | reverse complement strand
GAAATAAAGGTTTTTTTAAACTTTTTGAATAAGATTCGAGTGCCTTGGACTACTATTATTCTTACGAGAACATAAAAGTACTTTAAGTGTCTCTGCATTAAAAAGGACCTGTTAAAATCAATTGTAACAACAATGTAACTAACTGTAGCTATGAGGACGGGCAGGCACAGTTGATGGAGCAGGCGCTGGGGCAACAGCCGGTCCAGTTCTGTTCTGAGCTGATCTCTCTGGTTCATCAAAGCCCTCTTCTCTTCCTGCAGTTTTGTTGAGGGTAATGGAGGCAGTATGAGCTAGGTTTCCTCCATCATCAGAAGCAACAGCTGGGTGGGGGTGTCTTCTCTACCACTGTCTCCCATGGCATTAATCTACTAAAGAAAAGACTGCCCTTAAAAAAAATCCTGCAGGATTTCCTGAAGGAGTGCTGCTTTCTGTGCAGGGATCATGCAGGAATCCTGCAGGACAGAACTAAATTCCTACAGGACAGAGACATTCCTACAGGAGTCCTGCAGGATTTCTTTGTATAGGGTGCAAGACAAGCGAATGACTAATCACGTAGCCTTACCTAATTAAGGTAATTACATGAACCCCCGGTTTCACAAACAAGGCTTAAGGCTAGTCCCATACTAAAATGTATGGTTGAGCTGTCATAACTTGCATTGACATATATTAAAATGTAAATGCCATTGTTTTGTCTCAAGATGCACACCATTAATGTTTTTTCTAAGGCATTTTTACAAAAAAGATGCTTAAGCATTTTAGTTTATCGAAGGCCTAGTCCTGGCTTAAGCTAAGCCCTGTCTGTGAAACTGGGCCATATGATAAAATTTGCTAGTAAGCCTGCATTAGCTAACTCATTAACATAATGTGTGGTACAACAACACGTATCATATGAAGACTATAGTAATGTTGTAATTTTTTTTATAAATAACAAATGTTATACTTGCCGTTTGTCGTCTTCCTGCAGTGGGTCACGAAGTGGTTCTGCTGCAATGACATTGCACAATAACGTTCTTAGCTAACGTGTTTATTTTACTTTCAGTGATTAAGTTTATATCATTTCTGTGACATAGGTTTTCCAATCCAGAGAAATTTCAGTGCTTACATGCATTAAGAATTAAAAGCACAAGCAATATGCATTCTATACGTCGTACCTTTCAGATCTTCAATTTCTCTGTGACCGAGAACGGGGATCACGGCCTTACCACTGCCTCCCGGAATACTCACTATTATGATCAGACTTGGTCACCGGGGTTTTTGCCTACTTTTATGTCATACAGCAGTCGCTGCTTCAAGTCCAACAAGCCTGTTTATTTCTTTTACATCTTTTGTTGATCCTGGATCAGCATTACTGTCCAAAAATATAGACCTAACCCAATCCCTACCCCTAAACCTAAACCTAACCCTACCCATAATTTATTCCTAAAAGGAAATGATAGGTTAATAACAAGGGTGTAGAAGCTTCTAACCCTGATTGTAAGCCTAAAACTGACATTTCTTGAAAACTTATCCCTCAATTCTGATGTTGACAAGGATGTTGATCCAGGAACATGTTGTACTTGGTGAAATCACGTTCACCGACTTACATCGTTTTCTTCGTTGTTTTCCGACACACGCTCACCGACAACATTCAGACCTACCCCACGAATCTGTGACTCTCTCAGCAATGAAATAATGTTTCTCTGCATTTACATTGGAATATAATGTCCAGCAGGGGGCAAACAATTTCACTTCTGTTGCGTGAATTCAGTTTCTATAGTAACGGAGCGATGTCTGCTTGCCTCGCGATACGATTTAAGTATAAAATGATTCAAGATGCATCACGATGCATCTTTTTCTCCAGTTCATTTAATCATTGTTACTATATAAATAATTAGTTACTTCTTTGTGCTAACTATGTTATTAAAAATAATAACAATGATGCAAATAACAAACAGAACAAATACAGTATAAACAATTAATAAAATTAACATATATATATATATATGCATTTTCCCTCCAAATTAAATACAAAAAGAGGAATCCATAAATCAGCTAACCAGCCATGTAGAACATCAGCCTTGGGAGAGCTGGTGAAAGATGCCACAGTGCTTACATCACAACTGAATTAATTTATTTGCTGCAACTGTTCAATAATAACTGTTCATATATGATACACCTTGTTATTAGCTGGTATCTGTGTAACCATAAACTCCATAAAAATGCAATGTAATTTAACATACAGATGAAACATAAGGAAATTTCCATCATATAAACAAAGCATATTGTGTCCTATTTTTACACACTTTTCATAGTGTTGCATACTAATTAGTGATTACCAGTACACTGCTTAAAGGGGTCATATGATGCTGCTAAAAAGAACATTATGTTGTGTATTTGGTGTAATGAAATGT
>NW_015539840.1:47422-51437 GCF_001515605.1 Sinocyclocheilus anshuiensis | reverse complement strand
GTTATACTGCATTACTGTGTAATATTTATGGTTTCTATAGCCGTGGCATCATTATGATGGTATGAAGAGATGGATTAATTCATGTAGGACGCCACTGAAGGCCTAGGTGTAAAATGCACGGCCTGCCACTGCAACACAGCATATTGTGTCCTATTTTTACACACTTTTCATAGAGTGTTGCATACTAATTAGTAATTACCAGTACACTGCTTAAATTAATATAATTGTTCAGAATATGCAGTTTTACTAGTTAATAAATTGCAATTGCTCAAAAATGTGTAATGTACTTAAAATATTGTAATTCAATGCTGTATTTAAAAATAAAAATATCTAATATGAAATTTTTTGTTTAATTACTTGTTTATATTTTGTTTACAAACAAATCTAATGTGAAGTGTTTTAAATCATATTTTTGCCTGAGATTTTGGGGAATCTCATTTTGTGTTGTATACGATTACGCAGTTTTGTGTAACTGTTATGTAATGACGTAACACACAATGACATCACAACATCACTTAGCAACTTGTTGCAAGAAATCAACCCGCCTTTTGCACCTTCCACTGAAAATTAGTTGCCAAAACTGTGCAAATACAACAGACAACCTCCATTATGCACAAAACAACACTATGAATACCATAGAAAAAATTATAATACATCAACCACAACGATGACAATTGAACAGTGTGTGTTTAATAATGGGTAACTTACAAACAAAAATTCTACATTGTAACATCCAAGACAAAAATTATTAAAATTTTCAAAAAGTATAAGAAGTTTAAAACTTGTTCACACTTTTAACATAATTACATTTTTTAATTATAAATGAATGTGTAATGATAACAGAGAACACCACACAAAGAAGAACTTTCTTATGGTTATGACCAAAGTCTCTATTTTTTAATCTTTTCATTTAAATGTATATATTTTTTTAATGTCATGAATTAAGCGTCCAATGGGTCCATGTCTGTGATTCTTACCAAGCCAGTAGTTCCACTCAATGAGACAAAGATTTCTTCTCAGTGAATGTTTTGTGAGGTTTCCCCTGTACCTATATATGTTTTCTTTATATGTGCGCCATGCACGCTCTATGTGCTGGTGGTTCAGGTGGTTCACCTGATAATGAATGTAACCGTGCTGCTGCATGGTGTTGTATGCCCTCCAGCAATCGCTTAGAATTTGACTCCCAGATCTTACATACTTTCTTAAGATGGGTAGCAGATTCCTTCTGGAGCGGTGTTTCACCAACTTCAATATTGGTCTTTGATGTGTGGCACCTACCTCCAGTATTCCAAAGATACTCCATACAAATTTTTCCTTCGCCATGTTCTCCCAAATCGTCCACGGTTGTACTACACAGTCAAATCAAAATGATACAACCATGTTGTTATTTATTACTTAAATATCTTTAATATTTTTTATCTTGATTGTAATCTCAACAGCATCTGCCATTCAATGTTGTACCTTTCCTTTGTGGCAGAATTTGCTTTCATCAATGACAACAAAAGCACGTCTTCCACCAATCCTCATCTTTTTTTCTTCTCTCAAGTCTTTTAATTGCAGTGACACAGCAGTGGCGAAGAGTATCATACACCCTTGTAATTGATGAACTACTTCCAGCAGCCCCTTCCTCAATCAAGTCGACATGTCTTTTCCTGAGACCTTGAGCAAAACTGACAATTCAAAATGGTGTTAAACCATATACGAGATAGTAGCACCTTCAAGGGATAGTTCACCCAAAAATGAAAATTATGTCATAATTTACTCACCCTCAGGCTGTTCCAAACCTATATAAATGTATTTGCTCTACTGAACACAAAGGAAGATACTTGTAAGAATGTCAGTAACCAAACAGATTTCATCCCCCATTTACTGTCATACTAGCAGTGGTGTATAAAGTACCTGAAAGCCATACTCAAGTAAAAGTACAGATATCTTACCAGAAAATTACTTTGGTAGAAGTTGAAGTCACCGTTTAGAATATTACTTGAGTAAAAGTCTTAAAGTATGTGATATTTATTGTACTTAAGTATGAAAAGTATTTTTTTTTATCTTAAACGTACTAAGTATTAAAAGTAAAAGTACAAGTAAATGCAAATTGGAAAAGAAGCAAATAAATATATATATAATTGTTAATTCACAGCTTGAGTAGCAAGATTGTGTTCAGGTTTAACTCTTTCTTCCATTCTTTGGTAGAAGTTGAAGTCACCGTTTAGAATATTACTTGAGTAAAAGTCTTAAAGTATGTGATATTTATTGTACTTGAGTACGAAAAGTTTTTTTTCAATCTTAAACGTACTCAATTATTGAAAGTAAAAGTACAAGTAAATGCAGAATGGAAAAGAAGCAAATAAATATATATAAAAAATGTTCATAACAGCTTGAGTAGCAAGACTGTGTTCAGCTTTAACTCTTTCTTCCATTTTGTATTTTTGGGTAAGAATAAAAAGCACTTCATCAGGTACTTAGTGTCTTTCATTCCAACATAAGAAAACATTTCTGGAATCTGCATCTGACATAGCATTTAGATGTATTTACACAGTATTTACACAGTTTATCACAGCATTTAAGCTGCAGTTACAGATGCATAAATAGGCCTAATGTTTTGGTTTAACACGTTGAATTCTGATATTTTAAATAATTTAAAATATGAAAAAAACAGTCGAAATGTGAAATTAAAACCGTCAGTAGGTGACAGCAAGTGACTGTTAATGAGTGAGTCATTGAGATTAAACCGATTAATTCAAATGGCTGATTCATTCAATAAGTAAACACCATTGCTCAGAGACGCAAAACAGTGCCGTGATCTTTGCTAGGAACTATTTTCGTTAGCAAAATTTAGCAAAAACAGGCAATATTATGTCTAAAATGTAAGTCACTTATTGCGTTATTGAATTTGTATAAAATGATTATTAAATGTGCTCATGCTGAAATCCTTATTGCGTTATTGAATTTGTATAAAATGATTATTAAATGTGTTCATGCTGAAATCTGCAGAAAAACGGTACTCTTTGTGTGATATAGATTGTTAACTATATTAAATTATATAAATATAAAAAGCATACAGTAGCATTTTTGCCGTCTACAATTTAGACTGCCTGGAATTTTGAGTTTTAATAGACTAATA
The DNA here is from genome assembly GCF_001515605.1 of Sinocyclocheilus anshuiensis. Taxonomy (NCBI): domain Eukaryota; kingdom Metazoa; phylum Chordata; class Actinopteri; order Cypriniformes; family Cyprinidae; genus Sinocyclocheilus; species Sinocyclocheilus anshuiensis. The sequence continues at coordinate 48,313 of NW_015539840.1, read as the reverse complement.
AATCAACGTGCATGCACTCTGTGTGTGATCTGGTGATATAGCCTACTTGATAATGTCAGATCGCACATCATTACAACAACACTTACCACATTATCGCAGACGATGCTGTATCACACAGCACACCCTAGCCTCGACTTGAGTGGAAATGAATCAGAGCAAAGGCGTTCCCTCTCGAGCTTTCATGAGACATCACGGAGACATTCCTCCATTATGGGAACTCCTTCCAACCTTTCCTGAAGTCCTATTGGCTCATGCCAGTCTAAATGACTGGCCAAAATAGAGTATATGAAAAGACTGATCTTGAGATTTAAGAATCTATATCAGTATCAATTAAAAAAACGATAAATCAATATTGTTAATCCAGCACTAGCATCCACACAGTCACCATGTTCACCTGTTGTGGTTTATCCATGCTGTCTCACAAAATTAACACTGATATGCTATCAGAGAAAAAAAATTATATTGAAATAATTAATAGTAATTCCCCAGGCCTAGTGTATCATATCGTACAAAGTAAAAAACAAAAAAACTAATCAAATAATAGAAAGTATGTATGATTCAGTGATTTAGTTGATATTTCTCTGGTGCATAGTGATTTTAGAGTGTTATGTATAATATCGTGCTGTTGTCCAGCAAACTTGAGGAGTGACTGTATCGAATGTTTTTGTCACGGTGCGTGAGGGGAGATGAAGCGAGGACTCAATTGCAGATGCTCCACCAAGAGCAATCCCGGAGGGAGGCGGAACGGAGGTGGATCAGGGGGAGGGATTGTGGGCCAGGCCCGTGTAGTGGAAGAGGCCCTGTGGATAGAGGTAAACCAGGGTGCCAGTGCGGGGCCGGCAGGGCAGTAGGCCAGGGTGGGGCCGGCAGGGCAGGGGGCCAGGGCGGGGC
>NW_015539840.1:46348-46843 GCF_001515605.1 Sinocyclocheilus anshuiensis | reverse complement strand
GTGGATCAAAACGGTAAATCAAAGACGGTGAAATCCTGTCAGTTCGCTATAATACACAGTTTAATCTTGACTTTCAGTGTTTATTACTGTGTGTTTATTGGCGTGATAGTTTGGCCATAATAGTTTTACTAGTCATTACTAGTTAATCAACTAGTCATTAAGTCAGTTGGTGAAAAACATGAAAAAATTGAACAAAATCTATTCTTAAACAAGCTTTTCAAAGGAATTTGGTTTAACTGTATAATCCATATAAGTATGGATTTGCTTTGCTTTTTTTCTGAACTGGTGTAATAAATTGTAATATTTTATTAGGCTATCTGTTGCCTGTGTTGTTACTGTTGTCATATTGTGTGTGATTTTAATTTTAAAACCCATTTTGGGTTAATTTAACCCAGCAGTAGGCCTATAGTAAATTGCAAACAATATTTGAATTAAATAAAACAGTCCACCATGTTTATTGATACATTACCTGATATATAATGTATGTATGTATGA
>NW_015539840.1:43139-45168 GCF_001515605.1 Sinocyclocheilus anshuiensis | reverse complement strand
TAAACTTGTTTTAAGCTGCATTGAACCTTGATGGTATATCATGCAAAGTTATTTGGTGATAGTGGTGTTGAGAAGTTGCTGGTGTGAAGTTGCTGAAATCGACGAATAAGCTTTCATAAGGTAAGTAGACTTGTGAATTATAAATCATAGCAGAAACTCATTAACTCATTTCACTAGATGTCCAGTTTTGTTGTTCAGTAATAATCTCCATCATGTCCATCCTTTAATAATAGAATGTGTATCCCATGGTTGAAAAATACCTATACCTATAATAAAATACCAATATAAAATTATAAAAAGTATATATCGTCTTTCTAAATCATTCCCAAACTTAAGATTGTTGTTTAGGCCATACATACCACGTAATATTAGAATAAGCACCTCTTAGTTTCAAAATACTTATAGTATAAATGATTTGTAATTTTACAGGTTTTATTCCCCATATTCCCCAAACGTTTCATATTATTCCCCTATACCTACACGGAGGTACTGAATAGGTACACAAAAATGTTAGTTTGACTGAGAAGTGGGTAATTAACTTTAGATTTAAAGTTACTTTCTGTCTTTTTGTAAGGCATATTTTTGTATTAATGTACCAAGAGATATGAGTGGTTTTCTGTTTTTCTTGTCAGTATTGCTTTAATATTGATAAATATTCCTTTATTATTATTATCATAAAATCTAAAGGCTTCTGGTGTATTAAGTTAATAAATACCAAGTCCCTTTTATTTTACCCAGATACTGGTGATTAACCCAATATCAGAGTTAAATATCCTACTTTCACACTTTGAAATAAAAACTAAAATAAGTTAATCTATAAATAAAATAATCACAATCCTGAAGACCAAAAAAAAAGCAAATAGCAAATTGTGAATTTATATTTCTGCATATGATGCTTGACATAAAAACATGTTGCAGCATGATGTAGGAGGGGAAGACAATAATTCAGATGTTTAAGTAAGGATTTGTCTCTGCATCAAATGATAAGTGAACAATAATAATAAAAAAAACATAAAAATACATCTGTAAATATGCTGTATGATAATTAACAGACACGTGTAGCATGCATCATCAGTTAAAATGGACTATTACAACATTTAAAAAGCTTTCTGTAAAAAATTAAATGCAGTGATTAGATGAATCAAGATTAGAACAATACCATGCATCATGCATCATCAGTTAACATGGACTATTACAACATTTAAAAAGCTTTCTGTAAAAAGTTCAATGCAATGATTAGATGAATCAAGATTAGAACATTACCATGCATTTCTATTAGGATTTCTGTAATAATTATTCATGGTTATTAAAAGCACTTCTGTTGATCTCTGTATTTAATATTATATTTAAAGCATTCAGTACATGGAGCAAATATCGACGTAAGCTGTATAAATATCATCATATCATCAAGATGAAGATAAATCTTGTTGTAATCTGTTATTTGTAGAGTATTTTACTCTAATATTGTATTCATCTCTATTTCCTCTCGGTGCTGCAAGTCCTTCCTCCCTGCAAAATAATTCAACACAAAAGCATTTACTGGGCTCTCATGAATGCAGATCGTTCCAGATCAATGTGAATCATCTCAAAAACTCACCAGCTCTTCTTGCACAGATGATCTGAAGAAGAATCACAGTAGGAGCAGCAAACGCTGCAAACTCAACAATAATCACAATCACTGCAGGACAGATGAGAGACACAATCAAGAGAAAACAGAGACTCAGTCTGTGAAACTGGGAATGAAATCAAAGCTATGAAACGATGAACAATGTAAAGAGTGTGATACCTCTGAATAATAACCCAGCAGTCATACTGACTTCAGTTTCTGCTGGATCTGTGATCATGTCTGTTAGTTAAATTCAGAGGTGGACAAAGTACAAAACTCCATTACTTGACTCTAAAGTACTGATACTGCTGGTCAAATATTACTCCATTACAAGTGAAAGTTATAAAGACAGATAGTTACTTAAGTAAAAGTCACAAGTTTCCATAAAAAATACCACTCAAGTAATGTACAGATACTGACAGT
>NW_015539840.1:26990-36867 GCF_001515605.1 Sinocyclocheilus anshuiensis | reverse complement strand
CTCAACAATAATCACAATCACTGCAGGACAGATGAGAAACACAATCAAGAGAAAACAGAGACTCAGTCTGTGAAACTGGGAATGAAATCAAAGCTATGAAACGATGAACAATGTAAAGAGTGTGATACCTCTGAATAATAACCCAGCAGTCATACTGACTTCAGTTTCTGCTGGATCTGTGATCATGTCTGTTAGTTAAATTCAGAGGTGGACAAAGTACAAAACTCCATTACTTGACTCTAAAGTACTGATACTGCTGGTCAAATATTACTCCATTACAAGTGAAAGTTATAAAGACAGATAGTTACTTAAGTAAAAGTCACAAGTTTCCATAAAAAATACCACTCAAGTAATGTACAGATACTGAAAGTGTACTTAAGTTCAGATAACTCAAGCAAATGTATTCATTACTGTCCACCTCTGGTTCAGTTTAAACATGATGATGGTTTGTTTAGATGTTCATTATCACATCAGCTTCACATCACAGAAATGATAAACATGTAGTGGAGCCTGTGTGAGCTATTAGTAAATGAAAACATACCAGCATAAAAAGCAGAAGAATCAAACATATAGTTTTGTTTTTCCTCACTTAATGCAAAAACCACACTCTCCAGAAGTTCAGCATCAGATTTTCGAGAGTGACACTATGTCCAGTATTAGTGCATTCAGGAATAATCCAGTATGTTCTGTACACCAAATTAACTTTAAACAAAATTATTTTTTTTTATTTTATTTATTAAACTGATTATGTGTGAGCGACTCCAGACTTCTTCTTTTAGTTTAATTGCAGATTGCAATCATAACTTGTCAGGTGCATACCGCCACCTACTGTACCGGAGTATGCAGCATGGATTATTATATAGCTTTTAGTGATGTTAGGTTCTTGAACGAATCGTTCTTTTGAGATGGTTCTCCGGAAGTAACCGGTTGAGTGGGTTCACAAATCGAACTGAATCGAACTTTAGTTCCGGGTTGATGACGCAGGACACACAGCCGAAGTAGCACGTCCAACTCAAAAAGAACCGAATGAGCCGGTTCAACCAACTGTCGAAGTTTGCAGAGGATTACAGAAGACTCAACAAGAAGCGAATACAGAGGTTATAACACTCATGAATGCTGTTTTCAAAGATGCATTGATACAAAAAACACTACACAGCAACTGAACTAATAAAAGAAGAAAAGTGAATTATAATGATTGAACATAAAAAGGTCATTTGTTTGTTGTATTTCTGCAAATGATTATGATAATAGTGATTATGGAATCATCATCATACAGACTATTACATATGAATTTACCAGTGATTTCAGTGAGACTTTCTCACAGTGCTGAGATGGTTGACAGCCATTTTACACTTTCATAACTACAATTGTGAATTAATTATAGCAGTTCTAATGTTTTCAGAGCTGTGATTTCACTTTTTAGGTTTGGAAACATGTGAGAAATTTGACCACAATAGATCAGTGATCATCTCTGATCCCAGATTAGACTGATGATGCTGTGAAATCACACTTCCTCTTCTCTTTTGTAAGTGGGCTGCTATGTGCATTAAACTCTATCTCTTCAGTTAACAAAGGAATAAGTTCAGCCTCTTTAATAAACTGAATTTAAACCCGGTTTTAATTACATCAACTTACTTTTCTAACATTCAAGAATTCAATTTTATTTTAAATTTCTATCAAATGAAATGAATCTTCATTATGTGAACACATTAAGGGAAAGCAGGACACAACCTAACACGAGGCTAGCAGGAACACACATGGTTTCAAAGTTGCCATATCAACAGTATATATAGAAAAAAGTTGCGCCAAAATCTTTGTAAGATATCACTGAACAATTATTTAAGCTTTTAACCCTCATTTTGTGTTAGGGTCATTCTAAGGATTTTCTTCAGATTTTGTATTTCTTTTTGAAACTGGTTGTTCATAAGCCTCACTGATCTGAGCTTATATTGGTCAAAAATAAGCATCCACTGGAAATGAATGGGGGAGATCGAAAATAAGAGAAACATTTAGTGTTCAGGATCATGTTCATCATGACATACATGTGTTCTTGCAAACATAAAAGGCCTCAGACTTGTGTGTGCATGGATACATGCACACACACACACACACACACACACACACACACACACACACACACACAATTCGAGTGATTAGAGTTAATTTGCACAGTTGTTGATCCCCTGTACCCAATCTCTTAATGTTTTCAGAAAGGAATCAATATCTAGAGACTGATTTAAGAAAACTGTATCTGAGAGCCACTGCAAAGCACGGATGTGAGAAAGACAGTGATGATGTACCTTTAGTTACGTGTGTGTTTGTAGTTGAGGGATCCTGAGAGTTTGTGATGTGGACTGAAATCACTGTTGTCACTGAATCAGCTTGAGCTGGAAAAGATGAATGTTAGTTCAGATAATTTATACTGTAGTTTATGACAATAATATATTAATTAGTTAACACAGAAAATAACTCAGCATTATCTATCATTATATTAGCACATCTAACAAAAACTCTTCATAACTGATTAATGAGCTTGTTTTCTCACCTGAACTATTGACAGTATAAGTGACTGAGGTCTTGACTTGATCGCTCTGAGAAACATTGCATCTCCACTCTCTGTTGTTATCTTCATTCAGGAGTGTTGTATTCAGAGTGATGATACAGTGATCTGATGAGGATAATATCTGATATCTGGAGTCTGATATCGTCAGTTTAACACCAGTCTGATTCACCCAGAACAGCTCAATTCCCTCAGAACGGATCCAATCATCATCACAAGAGACTCGAGCAGATGAATACAGCTGACAGGAGAGAGTCACAGAGTGGCCTGCACTGATCTCAGTCTGTGAGGATGAGACTGAAACACAAAATAACACAAATCACAGACTCTTCAATCATCATGGGAGTTTAAACCAAGAATTTGCCCTTTTAAATTGGCCACATGATTGTAAAATTACCATAAAGGACATGCAGAAAAACACGAGAATCAGTTCCTTGTTGTTTGTCATTCTCATATTGTCTGCAGCTGTAAGATCCATAATCTTCTTTTGAGATGTTGTTGATGTTCAGAGAGCAGTCAGACCCCAGACTCAGTCTCTCATGACTCTCGATGTGTTTCATAATTATCCCTCTAGCAATCAGTTCAACTGCTGCTGAATGTCTGTTATAGTTCCATGTAGTTGATTTGCAGTCATGAAGAGCATTATTACAGGGCAGGTGGACATTTTCACCAGAACCAATGAACACATGAGTCTCATCCTCTCCACTGGTACCTGAAACACAAGTACATTTTGGTGATCATTATGTTATATATGAATAAATGAAAACAAAAAACATACCAGCATAAAAAGCAGAAGATTCAGATCATAGGTTTTTTCCCCTCACTTAATGCAAACACTGTCCAGAATAAACTATTTCTTTACCAGTGAGAAGTGAAGAGAGAGCGATCAGTCCCAGCAGACACAAATGACACTTATGAGCCATTTTCTCTTTCTCGCAGTCTTTCTCTTCATTATTTGCTCTCAACTCTTTCTTTAAATACTATCAGCCCCCCCTGTGGTTGTTAACTTCCTCTGATCTAACAAACTGGGCATTTAAATTCTGCTTGAATTGGTACATACTGACACAATGTCAGTGCATGATGGAGTGAACATTTCTCTTGTAAATGTCAATTCAAATTCAAGTAGACCCTCTGGGGTCCGAGGGTGTTTTGGGCCCTGGAGAAGTTTTGACATGTCCTGACATTTGTGCTTTTTTCAGTTGCTAATAAACATTTTATTGGCTAAGTTTAGTAGCACCATAATCAGCACAAACTGGGCTACAATAATATGTGAGCAGCATGTATGTACGTGATTGTGTTTTACTTTATCACAGAATATTTGCTTTCGATAAGACTTGCTTAGTTTAAAAGTAGACATGTCAAGCTTTCTATAGATATATATATATATATCTCATGTCTATTTGTTGAGTATTTGCTGAGTTACAGTTCATTTTACTGACGCGTTTCTAAATAAAGATCACGCAGACCAAGGCGGCAGTGAGCCATGAATGAGTGAAAAACCAGGCTTTAAATAGGGTGAGACTGATGGAGGTAACAAGATACAGGTGAATGCAATCAGTGATCAAGAGTCAAGGCAAAAGATTATGGGGAATGTACTTAGTGAGGGAGTGACAACAGTCTGGGGTGGAGTGCCCTCTGTAGGAGCTCATGGGCACTCCAGCTGGTGATCGTAACAGCGTCCAGACGCCCCCAAACAAGAACAGAAATTAGTCCAGGAGGGAGGTGGAGAGGAGGTGCAACAGGTGGAGGGCCAGGTCCAAGTGGAAGTGAAGGAACTGAGGACTGAGGCAAAGCTGGCAGCTAAGCAGGGTTGAGCCTGATCAGTACCTGGATGGGAGACCTCCTGGGAAAACTAGGTTGCTGCTGGAAGAGGTGTTAGTTAGGCCAGCAGGCGGTGCTCACCCTGTGGTCAGTGTGGGTCCTAACGTGATGGGGACACTATACTGAGAAAAAGCACCATCTTTCGGATGAGACGTTAAACCAAGGTCCTGACTCTCTGGGGTCATTAAAAATCCCAGGATGTCCTTCAAAAAAGAGTAGGGGTGTAACCCCGGCATCCTGGCCAAATTCGCCCATTGGCCTCTGACCATCATGGCCTCCTAATCATCCTCATGTCATCACTCTGTCTCCTCTCCACCAATAAAGCTGGTGTGTGGTGGGTGTTCTGGCGCAATATGGCTGCCGTCGCATTGTCCAGGTGGATGCTGCATACTGGTGGTGGCTGAGGAGATTCCCCCTTCTATGTAAAGCGCTTTGAGTGCCCAGAAAAGCGCTACATAAATGTAATGAATTATTATTGTTAGAGCAGGAACCCAGGGTGGAGCAGGAAGATAGGGCGGAGCCAGCAGAGCAGGACGCTAGGGTGGAGCAGAAGACCACCAGGGCAGAGCAGACAGGACTGAAGATCCCCATGGCGGAGCAGATGACCACCACAGCTGAGCAGACGGGACCGAAGATCACCACGGTATAGCAGATGACCACTAGGGTGGAGCTGATGGAGCAGGGAACCACCATGGCGGATCAGGCTGGACTGGTGGAATAAAGAACACAGAGAGGTTATCAACGGCCTCTGTGGCCGAAAAAGGACAAGCAGAGAGTTCATAAACGGCCTCCTTGGCCGTGGCTGGACAGGCTGAGAGTTCAGAGACGGCCTCCTTGGCCGTGACAGGACAATCAGAGGGTTCACAGGCAACCTCTTTGGCCACGGCTGGACTGGCAAAGAGTTCAAAGACAGACACTGCTGCCTCTGGAGGTTCTGCAGCACAAGCCAGCACCTTGGGAGAAGCAGGAGCGGACGCTGCCTCTTTGGGAGGTTCTGCAGCAGATGCCATCATCTCGGGAGGAGCTGGACTCACTAGAGTCATTGGAACAGGAAACGGCACTCCTGGCTGTGACGAGGGAAATGGAGTCATTGGAACAGGGAACGGCACTCCTGGTCGTGATGAGGGAACGGGAGTCATTGGAACAGGGAATGGCACTTCTGGCCATGACGAGAGAACTGGAGCGGGCTCTGGAGATGTTTCGAGGACTGGAGCAGGCTCTGGCATGGACTCGTGGACTGGAGCTGCCTCAGGAGGAGTAACAGCAGTGAGTAGCCCAAACACAGGATGGCAACCGCTATTACGGGGAGCACTGAGCCTAGGGGAACAGTCTCTGTGATGGCTCATTCTAAGGCCCTTGGGATGCCTGCTGCTCGCACCGACATCAGTGGTGGATCCTCCACACTGGATGCCAGTCTGGGACACCTTGGGACTGACCTTGAGGCACTGGGCATGGTCGACATGACGTGAAGAGACTCTGGAATGGCGGCCATGACTGGACGAGACTCTGGAACGGCGCCCATGACTGGACTAGACTCTGAAATGACAGCCATCTTGTGGAGAGACTCTGGGTTGGTGGCCATCTTGGGAAGAGGCTGTGGTGTGACAGCCACTGGACTTGGGAGTGCTGAGAGCACAGGAGTGGCGACCGTAATTATTGGACTTGGTGGTGATCCCAGTGAACCACATGGCCCAGCTTGCCCCACACACACACAAAAAAAAACTCTTAGGGGTCTTAACATCCTCCACCTCTCCCACAGCGAACGGGGAACCAGTTAGCAACAGGGCATAATCCAAAAACTGACATAGTGACCCTCGAGAACCATCACGGGGGAGTATGGTTTTAACGGTTAATTTAGTCCATAACAGAAAAAGTCAATCAACATGAATTCCGGGAGATCAGAAAAGTAAGCAATGTCCAGAAAATCTTGAATATGGTCCTCGAGGGAACGCATTCGCTGACGGAGGCAAACTAACCAGAGTGCTGGATCCATGAAAAGACTGGGACACACGATAAAGCCGCTGGATCTGGGTGTGGCTCGATACTCTGTAACGTTGGGAGGCGTGACAAAGCAGAAGTGGATCCAAGTAAAGGCTTTATTCAAAAGAGTGGTCAAACAGGCAGGGTCACACACCAGCAAACAGGTATAATCCAGGGTGAGACCCACCCTGATCCACAAAACAGGCGAAGGTCAGGGCAGGCAGCAAACAATCAGAATCAAGGTAAACAGTCCAAGGTCAAGAGCAAGAGCAAGGCAAGGCAAGTCAAGAAAACAAGGAACTAGGAAACATGACACAGGAACTAGGGAATGCTACAGGCTAACAAAACTGAACAATGAGTGAGTGAAAAACTAGGTTTTAAATAAGGTGAGACTGATGGAGGTAACAAGACACAGGTGAATGCAATCAGTGTTTAAGAGTCCAGGCAAAAGATTATGGGGAATGTAGTTAGTGAGGGAGTGACAACAGTCTGGGGTGGAGTGTCCTCTGGAGGAGCTCATAGGCACTTCAGCTGGTGATCATAAAAGTTTATTAATTATTTATTAATGAAAGTTATTATAAAGTGTTACCATTTCAACAAATTTGAAGCAGCAGCAAAAATTATTGGTTGGCAAGAGATTCCAGGTAGATAAACTACTCATAAACCATATGGTAATTTTGGATAAATATGTTAAAGATTTGTTGAAAACAGTGAAGGCGTTCACTATCGCAGGCGATTCACACACACACACACACACACACACACACACACACCTCTTATCTGAATCTGAACAATCACTGAATTATTAATTGTGCACACAATTCAGCAGCTGAAGTGGATTCATCTACAACGTGGCTGTAATCAGCATAATTTGTGTTATGATTTAAAAAAATATATATATATTTTTTAAATCAAAAATATATATATTTTCAACATTCATATACCAAAATATATTTCCAAATGTAGCACATACAGCTAAATAAAATAATAAAAACATACATACATATATACATAATGGCCAGAATATATTTTAAACACGTTAAATGTGTTGTAAACAGTGAAGCTATTTTTTAAATTGAAAAGTAAATTGAAAATGTAAGTAATATTTTTTAAAGTGAAAATATATTTAGTTTAAACCTTCATATACCAACATATATGTCTAAATGTATTTCAGGGGCAAGAAAATGCATTTTCTTGGACTGAAATATATAGAGGTATAAATTCTCCTCCTCTCACAGGGGACCAGTCCCTCGAGTGACATACACAGGTATTTATGGATTCATACCATCTTATACACTACAATGATGACAGCCTGCTTGTTTTCACAGGCAGGCCTAAATGCAGAGACCAGAGTGCACCTGCCTGGAGACAGACCTTGAGGGACATTTAAGGAGTATGTGGACTGGGGACTTCTCCACAACAGTTCCCCCTTCAAATTCTAAGAGAGCAAGGCAAAAACCATCACTCCAGCCACTTCCACCAGTCCAGAGCCTGTGATGCCTGAGCCCGCTGCAGACGATGAACCTGTGCCTGCCGCAATAGAGGAGCCAGAGCATACGCCTGAACTAGAGATCACCCTGGAGCCCAAGCCAACCACATCTGACCAGGTCCATGAGCTGGCATCATGGCACCCATGCCTGTGGATTTACCGGTGGAGTTTTTCCTCAGCCTGCAACGAATGTTTAGAAATTTTGTTCCTGCACTGCCTCCCTCTTCCACCCCCCTGTCTTTTTTGAGTCAGCTTGAGAAGCCATCCCTGACTGCATCAGCCAAGAGGGCCATTCCTGAGTTCTCTACCTGTTCTGTTTTGGCCAAAGAGGTCACTCCTGAGTTTTCTGCATGTTTTGCATTGACCAGGGAGGCCATTTTTAGACTGTTTTTGTGAACCCCTGACTGCACTACCCAGTGCTTCAGCCCTGTCTTCATTAGCTAGTCTCAGCCCTTCAGCTTCTCCTATGCCAGCTCTCGGCTCTGCTCCAGTTCACCTTGTGCTTCAAGTTCGCCATCTCAGCCAAGGGGTGTCAGTTTCTATACTCTACCTCGGCCTGTCGAACAGTTGGCTTTGCCTTAACTCCACCCGTTACCATCCCCCCTCAGTTCCACTGTGCTTCCTCATCCCACCGGTTCCACATTGGTTTGATGTTGCTCTGCTTGCACCACAGACTTTCGATCACCTCTCCGGCTCAGTCTGGCTCTTCCTTCCCTCCATTAGGGTCCTCGGTCACTCTGCCTTGATCCTCTGACACCCTGGCTCCACCTCTGCTGCTTGTCACTGCAGTTCTGCCCTGCCCTCCAGGACCTCTGTTGTCGTCTAGTCCCTTCAGTATCTCAGTTCTATCTCATACTAGAGTCCCCAAGGTCACGCCTGCAGAGGCTCCCCTATGGCTCCTCCCACTGTTGACTCTGCCATGGGTTTGCATCCTGGCCCTTCTGCTCGGGTTTCCACCCTGACTCCTCCCACCATTTTCTCTGCCCTGGATTCTGATGCTGACTCTGACGTGGCCCTTCCTCTTTGGTATTCTGGTTGTGTTCACCACCTAAACCCCATCCCGCCCTCCTCTGTTGGACTTTTTGCAATCGTTTAAGGTGCGTAGTCGTGCCTTTTTGATGGGGGAGAAATGTCTTAATTCTGTTCTGTTTAGGTTGGGGTTTGTGTGTTATTTCAGTTGTTTCTTTGTTTTCACTGACTTTCCAGTGTTCATCAGTTACCTTGGTTTTTAATTTGATTGATTAGTTTGGTCAGGTATGTCTCATTTTCTTAGTTTGTTCAGTGTATTTAAGCTCTGTTTCTTTCAGTTCTTTGTCAGCCCTTATCGTGTTATACCACTTGTTCTGTTATTTATTGGAGTGTTTGGTTTTGAGGGTTTCTGTTTAATAAATATGATACTGCTGCAAATAGATTCATCTTCTCACTTTATTGCAAACTACACATGACAAAAATAAAGCATATTCACATAATTCATATAATAAAACAAAGTGCCATGCAAGAATAAAGCCTAGATATTGTTATTTGGAGAGGAACTCCATTTTTGAGTTGATCTGAACCTCACACTGTTTGTCTTGAAGATAAACTTCCAACTTTGGATAGTGTTTCTTTGTTGTGTCTCTCGTTGCAGCTGATAAGGACAGAAGAAACGACTTTATCGTGTCATGTGTGGTGTCACACTGCCAGATCTGAAGATGATCTAGTCACTGTGATCATGCCTGTGTACTATATAATTGATGATTTCAATCTGTAAAGGGTCTACTTTTATTTGTGTACACTCACAATATCAACAAAACGTGCTTTTGCAAAATAAAGAAAATAAACAGGGTGTGCGTTTAGCCGTCTCATTCTCCGCACATATCTGTTTGAAATGCGTCACTAAAATGAATTGAAACTCAGCGAATATTTGACACACGCGAGAGATATATCTATAGAAAGCTTGACATGTCTACTTTTAAACGAAGTAAGTCATGACGAAAACAAATATTATGTGACAAAGTAATCAGTATGAAACCAACGTGATGTCAAGT
>NW_015539840.1:23614-26930 GCF_001515605.1 Sinocyclocheilus anshuiensis | reverse complement strand
TTTAAATCAATATATTGTTTTTTTTCTGTGAATGAGTAAGATGATTTTCACATAATTTTGAAGCAAAAACTCTAGACTTCAAGATCAGTTCTCAAAAGTATTGTGATCAAATGTTCTGTATGTGATTTATGGCCTTATTTCAGTGACTTTAAAATAGTATTTTTTCACTAAGCACGCATAAACGTTGTTTTCTCAAAAACACAATCACGTAAATACATGCTGCTCACATATTATTGTAGCCCAGTTTGTGCTGATTACAGTGTTGTTAAACTTTAGACATTCAAATGTTTGTAAGCAACTGAAAAAAGCACAAATGTCAGCGCATGTCAAAACTTTTCCAGGCCCCAAAACACCCTCGGACCCCAGAGGGTTAAGGTGCGTAGTCGTGCCTTTTTGATGGGGGAGAAATGTCTTAATTCTGTTCTGTTTAGGATGGGGTTTGTGTGTTATTTCAGTTGTTTCTTTGTTTGCACTGACTTTCCAGTGTTCATCAGTTACCTTGGTTTTTCATTTGATTGATTGGTTTGGTCATGACTTTCCAGTGTTCATCAGTTACCTTGGTTTTTAATTTGATTGATTAGTTTGGTCAGGTATGTCTCATTTTCTTAGTTTGTTCAGTGTATTTAAGCTCTGTTTCTTTCAGTTCTTTGTCAGCCCTTATCGTGTTATACCACTTGTTCTGTTATTTATTGGAGTGTTTGGTTTTGAGGGTTTCTGTTTAATAAATATGATACTGCTGCAAATAGATTCATCTTCTCACTTTATTGCAAACTACACATGACAAAAATAAAGCATATTCACATAATTCATATAATAAAACAAAGTGCCATGCAAGAATAAAGCCTAGATATTGTTATTTGGAGAGGAACTCCATTTTTGAGTTGATCTGAACCTCACACTGTTTGTCTTGAAGATAAACTTCCAACTTTGGATAGTGTTTCTTTGTTGTGTCTCTCGTTGCAGCTGATAAGGACAGAAGAAACGACTTTATCGTGTCATGTGTGGTGTCACACTGCCAGATCTGAAGATGATCTAGTCACTGTGATCATGCCTGTGTACTATATAATTGATTAAACTCGCTCCAGTGTGAATCCTTTCCTATGTTTCCAGGGTTTCTGATAGATTGCATCTCTATTCGCAGTGTGAACACTTCAGTGTGACTCTTCTGGCACTCTTCCAGTTCATCATCTGCAGTGAAGGACTTCCTGAACTTAACCACACAGCACTGTTTCTTGATTTACATGTGGATCTTTTTTTACACTAAGGGCAGGTTCCTCTTTCATAAAGTAACTGACACTAATTTACAAAATCTTTTTATTCCCAACACTAGTCCTAACATTATTGTGCTACTTCATTAAAATATATGCTGATATCTAGAAATTTGGAAAAGAAAATAAATAATGTGATGTAAATTCTTCCAAGTATAAATAATGGTAAGAAAGATTTGTAACAAATACCCTCAGCATGTTGACACCAGAGTATGTGAGCAGAGCGGAGTGGAAGTGGAGCGGTGTGATTTTGAATAGAGATAAAAGCGTTTTTTTTTTTTAAAGTCGGAGCGTAGTGGTTTTCTCTTGCCCCAAGAGTGCTCCACTACCACTCCATCATGAGCACAATTCATGCCAACAGCCCATAATATATTTATCAAGAATTCACATGTTAAACATATTTAACTAGCTTGATACAGATGGATCACTCAAATCAGAAAGAATGTGAAGGTTATGATGACGGCAATGGGCATGAGCGGGAAGTTATTTAGGGCCATAAACATTAACAAGATTCAATGGTTTTGTCACGATCACCCACTGGAGTGCCCATGAGCTCCACCAGAGGGCACTCTATCCCTGACTTTTGTCATTCACCCAGGACTCCATTTCCCACAATCCTTTGCCCAGACTCATCAACACTTATTACCAGTTCACAGCTGCCTCACATTAGAAGGACTATAAAAGATGAACTCAGCCACATCGCTGAGTGGTTTTACAGGTAGAAATTGGGGAGATGCCTCTAAGCATGAGAAGACTTAAACTTATGCTTGCATGCTGGGTTAACATAAAAGGGCATAGTGAGTTACATCCTACAAAGGCAATAGTACAAGAGTGTTGGGAACTTAAATCAAATTTTAGAAGTTTGGGATGGATGGGAAATGCAAATGCAAGGAAGGCATGTTTACATACTATACAATATTGTCCAACAGTTCCATACTCTGAAGTTTCCCCTTGGACGTTTATAATGCCATTAATTGACTTGCAATTACAGGAAGAAATAAAAAGAAAATCGAAATTTATGCCTGTCTGGTGTATAGTTAAAAACTATATGGAGCTGCATTTCACCAATAAAATAGTTTTATTTACAGATGGTTCAAAGAATCCTGAAAATGGTTGCACAGGTGCTACAGTATATGTTCCACAACGTGAGGAAAATATTAAAAAGAGAACCACAGATTACTTATCAGTGTATACAGTAGAATTGGTATTCATAATATTAGGTTTACAGTGGATAGAATGAAGAATGAAAAACAATGTAGTAGTAGCATCTGATAGTTTATCTGCTCTCATAAGTATTGGATCTGGGAAATCATGTAGACTTGACATTTTAAATGAAATATATCAAATAATCCTTAGATTACATAATAATGGTACGAATGTATCATTTATCTGGGTTCCTGCGCATGTAGGTGTGAAAGGAAATGAAGAGGTAGATATTTTAGCAAAACAATCTTTCAAATGCCAAACAATAGATCTACAGGTTAAATTAAGTAAAGCTGAAGCCAAGACTATAATAAAGGTACATACACAAAATCTATGGCAGGAATACTGGGATATTAATGATACAGAAAGACATTTTTATTATATTCAAAGCAAAGTCGGTGTATGAAGAGAAATGGGTAAAAATCGGAGGGAGGAAGCATACTCGTCTCAGAATAAGACATACAGGGCTCAATAAGACTCTGCATTTAATAGGTAAACGCACAAATGGTTTATGTACACATTGTAAGCAACCTGAATCAGTAAAACATATAATAATAGAATGTCATGCATATGAAAATAAGAGAATAATATTAAAAGTATTTGAAAAATATAAACAAATTTACTTTGGAAAATTTACTTGAAGCAGTACTAAGGAAAACATATGTACAGTTAATTTCATGTCTGAAAGAGACAGGTCTACTAGAACGAATATGAAGATCATAGAATAGTGGGGGGTTTTTTTTCTTTTCTTTTCTCTTTCTCCTGTTATCTTTCTCAGCCAGACTTTGATCCACACTCCAGTCCAGCAGGTGGCGGTAAAGCACCTATTAGCTGGTTTGCCAACC
>NW_015539840.1:22527-23190 GCF_001515605.1 Sinocyclocheilus anshuiensis | reverse complement strand
TTCTCTGTCTTTTATAAGCCATTGATGCTTAGCCTACAACGAAACGTGTAATGTAAACCGCAGTAATACGCTTATTTGAAGTTAACATGGGTGTGTTGAATGGGTTTTTGTGTGTGCAAACTTTTGCAATTGTCCCGTGAAGTTAAAAGTCGACATTAAACATTACTAACAACCAGGTTCTTTTCAAAAGGAGTGGATTACACGGCATTTCTGGGGCCCGTTCTTCATACGTCGCTTATTACATCCGAGATGAAATGTCACATCCAAGATGATATCATCGCGCTAATCAGGATCTGGCTAATTCGGTTCTTCGAATGCACCTGTTGTTGATGATTAGTATGGCTGGATTGAGTTATCTGAGATAATTGCTCGTTCATGGGTTGGTTTAAAAGGGGCTGTGTATCGCTACTCGAAACCACGATCAGCAATGCAGCTATTGGCTGGCGGAAAGACAGCAACATAATGACATAAGACACCTGACAAAAAAATTTACAAATTTCTGGATTTTTATAAGGAAACAGTCAAGCGAACAAAACTACATAAATGTTATAATAGATAAATGAAATGTGCACTGTTTTTATTTTATTTGTATTTTTTACATGATTCCCAATTATTTATATTCACGATTTCTAATATTTTACATTTTTATTTCAATGTAGTAAT
>NW_015539840.1:21938-22490 GCF_001515605.1 Sinocyclocheilus anshuiensis | reverse complement strand
TTTATTATTATTATTTTAAATTATTATCCCCGGATTAGTAGGCTACTCTTGTAATAGAGTAACAGTGGCTGGGACAGATTTTAAGTATCAATTCCATTTAAAAAGATGCAATCTAATCCTGTTGACATGAAATAAACCTGCTCCTGAGCAGGTTCAAGTTTACGGACCTGTTGCTATGACAGCAAGTCCAGGATGAGCTTTAAAGAACCAAATAATCCAAGATCATGCCAAATCGTCAACAATCAAATCCAGCTAACTGAGTTAGCAACGTACGGAGAACGGGCCCCAGGTCTTTGTGTTTTGATCTTGGACTGTTTACCTGTTTTTTGATTGTTTGCTGCCTGCCCTGATCTTTGCCTGTCCTTTTGCCTGTGCCTTGGATTAGAGATCTGCACAGGACGGATTTTTCAGTCCCGCTCCTGCAAGATTGTGTCCCGGGCCCGCCCGCTCCCGCAGAAATATATCTTATCTGGTCCAGCTCCTGCCCGCGACATTCATGTTTTGTCCCGCTCCCGCCCGCAAAAGCCCGCATAAAAGTAATCTATATAGACT
>NW_015539840.1:20665-21566 GCF_001515605.1 Sinocyclocheilus anshuiensis | reverse complement strand
AACACTTTATGTTGAGATAATTTCTATTTTGCGGGAGTCCCGCGAATCATTTTACTCTCCCGCATCCCGCACACACACGAGTCTCTTCCCGCCCGCACTCGCCCATCAAGAGTTGTCGCGTGCCGCACCCTGTTGCGTTGGGTCCTGCGGGAGTGCAGGTCTCTACCTTGGATATTACTGTTTGCTGGTGCTTGACCCTGCCTGTTTTACTACGCTCTATAATAAAAGCCTTGTATTTGGATCCTAAACTCCGTCATCATGCCTCCTACGTTACAGGTTTAGTTAATAACGTCCCTTAAACAATTAGGTCTCTACCTGAAGGATCCTGTATTATCCTATATCCATCTGAAATGGAATTAATTTGTGAATCACTGTGATTACCCCTCTTGCTTGAGAACTAAATGAAGCTTCAAATGCCTGACCAGGCCACCTATTATGTATTCTACATATGTCTTTGGGCATTAAGTGTGTTTCTTAAAGAAAAACAATTTTAGACTGCAGTTGTTTTAACCTAGATATCAATTGTTTGATTTTATAAAGATTATGTAGCCCCCTACAGTTCAAAGAAACAAATTTAACCCCAATGGTCTCTGCCATTTCCTTCAACACAGTGAGATAATCCAACACTATCCGATGTTTTAAAATGGAAAATCGCCTGTACCTTGTGTAGAGAAAACATAAAGCAAACTAAATTAAACATCATGATTAGAAACATCGTCCAATTAGGAAAAAATTAACAACTTAAATTCCACAACTATGAATTGCCGAGAACCACCAGCAAATCCAAACCCTTCACTACTTCTAACTTCCTTAACTAGATCAACCCAATTTAACCCAATGTAAGAATTCAAAGTGCTACCGTTCGGGCTGGCTCTGGCCCCCCCGCACATTCACGATTTGC
>NW_015539840.1:19859-20599 GCF_001515605.1 Sinocyclocheilus anshuiensis | reverse complement strand
CCAAGCTCTTCAGTACTTCTAACTTCCTTAACTAGACCAACCCAATTTAACCCAGACTCGGCGGCATGCACGTGACTGGCTCATCATCGTGTGCTCGAGGACCACAAACACAAGCTCCTCACCCATTTAGCACACCTAGTCTTGCCTGTGAACATGCAAAAGAACATGCTTCAGTCCTACTAGTCGATTACATTCCTGGGGATGGTTTTAGACTTACGCACGATGCTCGTACACTTATCAGCACAGAGAGTTGAGTCCATTCATGATACACTGGCCTCTATTGTGCAGGGCAGAGCGGTCGAGAGCAGCTCGGAAGAGAGGCAGAGCTCATTAGCATTTAAAGGAACATACAACAAAATGGCTTGCTGTAAACAGAGCTGTTTTTGACAGGGTAAAAAGGGTGTTGTTTTACAATACCATTGAGAAATTTTAACCAAAGTATATAATAGACTTTTCATTAACACCCTAAAGAATCATATCAAACTGTGGAAAATGAGCATCCGATGACCCCTTTAAAAAATGAGGAAAACATCTTGGTTTTATTTGTGAAATGTTCTCAATATTTTCTATACAACACTGAACCACAATTTATTTAATAAGATATATACACTATTTTTAATTATCACCTTAATTTTTTGAATGAAAATTACAAGACCCATGATTATTTTTTTTTTACAGTGTAATAATCTGTTCTGTGTGATGAAGCTGCTTTGATGATTCTTGTGGCTTTTTTGTTCTTT
>NW_015539840.1:17961-19798 GCF_001515605.1 Sinocyclocheilus anshuiensis | reverse complement strand
TGTTGTCTTTTAGCTTTTTTTTTTATTATTATTATTTTTATTTTCATTTTTTATTTTTTGGATGATTGCTACTAATTTTCATGAGTTTGGTTTAATTCACATTTCCTGATATATTTGTTACAAATGTGGTGATTCCCTCTCTTGAGATCATAATGTGAGGATGTGTTAAACTGTGAAGCAAAGCAGCAAAGATAATAAAATAATTAAATTATTAATTCATGTTCATATAACTTTATTGTAGTTAGTTCAGAAATCCACTTTGATAAACGCGAGTATAAAGTTTGTTTGATTTTAAAGATTTTTGATCACATTAGACACATTGTGTTAATACAATATAACATTACAGTAAACGCTATACAGGCAAAGTCTGATGCACATCTATAGTTATGGCCAAAAGTTTTGGCAATGACATAACTTTTGTGTTTTGCAAAGTTTGCTGCTTCAGTATTTGTAGATTACTTTTCCACATATTTCTATGGTATACTGATAAACAATGATAAGCAATATCATACGTTTTGAAGGCTTTTATTGGCAAAAAAAAAGTGTTGACCCTTGTTCTTCATAACCTCTGCAATTCGCTCTGGCATGCTGGATATCAGTGTCACGACGCGGTACAGAAAATACACTGTGTAAACAAGGGGTCTGGGTCTAAATGCAGGCTTTTATTAACTGCAGGGGAAAACAAAGTAAAAATCAAAACAGAACACAAACAGATCTGAGAATCCGGCACAGGCTCGAAACAGAAAACGGACTCTGACACAATACGGCCACATAGAGCTTGCATCAGTCCCGAAACAACACTTAGTAATCCGCCCAGAGAGGCATGGGGAAGGCGTATAAATAGCCCACAGGATGGGCAACAGCTGTGTGTGTGCACAGGTGTGTGGCGTCAAGGTAACGGAGTCCGGCAGGATGGGAAGTGGCGACCTCTGGTGCCCAGACCCCTGACAGGATCCCCGCCTCTAAGGAACGCAGCGCCTCCTCGGGGTGCCAGAATGGCATAAGGGATTTGAAGGGCTCGGTTAGGCCACCCCAGAAACAGACCATTGAGCAGGTCCTCCCCGTCGCCGACTGGCGAGCCACTCCCATGAAGTCCCTGGCGTAATCCTCAATGCACCGGTCTCCCTGGCGGACATTGAGGAACCTTCCTGCTGGACCCATGCTTGGCGGATTATTCAGTCACGGCGCAGTACAGAAAACACACAGTGTAAACAAGGGGTCTGGGTCCAAATGCAGGCTTTTATTAACTGCAGGGGAAAACAAAGTAAAAAATCAAAACAGAACACAAACAGATCTGAGAATCCGGCACAGGCTCGAAACAGAAAACGGACTCTGACACAATACGGCCACGTAGAGCTTGCATCAGTCCCGAAACAACACTTAGTAATCCGCCCAGAGCGGCGTGGGGAAGGCGTATAAATAGCCCTCACACTTAATAATCCGCCCAGAGAGGCGTGGGGAAGGCGTATAAATAGCCCTCAGGATGGGCAACAGCTGTGTGTGTGTGAGTGTGTGCACAGGTGTGTGGCGTCAAGGTAACGGAGTCCGGGAGGATGGGAAGTGGCGACCTCTCGTGGTGAGAGGGAGAACACCAGACCCAGACCCCTGACAATCAGTTTCTGGGCCAAATCCTGACTGATGGCGATCCATTCTTGCTTTATTAGTTCTCGGAGTTGATCACAATTTGTGGGCTTCTGCTTGTCCACTCGCCTTTTGAGAGCTGACCACAGGTTCTCTATGGGATTGAGATCCGGGGAGTTGCCTGGCCACGGATCCAAAATTTCAATGTAATGATCTTCGAGCCACTTCTTTATCACTCTTGCTTTGTGACATGGTG
>NW_015539840.1:16829-17255 GCF_001515605.1 Sinocyclocheilus anshuiensis | reverse complement strand
ATGAATTAGTCTTCTGATGATCTAAACGAGAGTGTATATTATATGTTGGTACATAGGCAATATATTAGTGTCCTGAGAATCTTTAGTAATTTCGATTCAAGTTCCATATGCAAATTACAATGCTTCCACACAAAGGGTCATAAAACTCCCCAGTATTTCCAAACTCCTGCTTGGGATTTCAGCCTTTCTCATTGGACAAGCCCATATTGAGAGGCGTGAATCTTCTCAGACCTTAAAGGCCTCACATCAGTGACCCGCCCCCGGTCGGTGGTTCTGTTAGATTCTGAGAAGATGTGAGCTAGAACGCTCCTGTAACCCGCTAAGTTCGTGCCAGGCTTCGGCCTTGACTTTCCATTCACCGGGATTCTCTGACTCAAACTGGTTCTTTTTCATCAACCAACTTCAGCAAAGATCAACTTGAGCCTT
>NW_015539840.1:11435-15648 GCF_001515605.1 Sinocyclocheilus anshuiensis | reverse complement strand
CTGTAGCTGACTCCTCAGGAGGAGACGGTCCTGTTCTGTAGCTGAATCCTAAGGATGAGATGGTCCTGGCGCTTGCTGGACACTCTGGGACGTCCTGAAGACTTCTTCACTGCAGTCGAACCTCTCTCCTTGAAGTTCTTGATAATCCAGTAAATGGTTCTTTCAGGTGCAATAATTTCCTTGCATGTGAGGCCATTCTGATGCAAAGCGATGACGGCTACACATGTTTCTTTGGAGAAAACCATTGCTAACAAGAACACAATGATTGGAAGCGCTTCTTCCCTCCTTTTATAGCAATCAGTCTGCTCTTACAATCTATTTAGTATGATAGTGATTTCACCTGACTAGTACTCATTCACACTTTCACATGTGTTGCTGATATGATTAGTCAATTAATGTTAGCTGGTCATTTTGTGTCAGCATAAAAAAAAACAGTTTAAAATATAAAAAGTTTACTTAAAATGCATCTGATCACTCTACATCTGCATCTGATTTATGTCCCTGCCAAAACTTTTGGCCATGACTGTAATTCTGGCCAAGTCCCGCCTATTCAGACACAAGGACCTAGAAGCTGATGTCAGCTCCGCCCTCTATATGTTTATCCAACAGAGTGTGTTCATGCCATCTGAACGTGAGACAATAGTATCAGTGTATCTGTGACACTGACACACAAACAGACTCTTGAAATCGAACTTCAAGAAGTTTGCTTTATTGATACATTTCTTTTTAGCAGCAAGTCATTTCACTGCTTTAAGCCCTAATCAGCCCTCATATATTTGATATTTGAAAAACTAATGTTTGCCAAACATAATATATACATTTTATATATAAAATCAGTGACCGTAATAGAAGAGAAGTTTTAAAAGGAGGACTTGTGGAAGTTATAGTAATGTGCTCACATACTGTAGATTAACTTACCTTTATAGAAATTTTAAATAAATTGAATTCAAATGAATGTTAGTAAGTGTAAATATTCAAAATACACCATTCTATAGGCTATGCCTAATATAAAATAACAAATAACTTACACAAAATTTAAATAGGTATACAAAACTGAAAATCAGCAAACATTGTGGAACCAAGTAAATAAAAAACGTAGAATGTTTATTAGCAAAACTAATAAGAAAGCTTGGAGGCACGGCATACACCTTGATGTCAAATGAAATAAATAAATTACACAAAGTTTAAATAAAGTAAAAATCAGCAAACACTGTGGAACCAATTAAATAACGTCGTTTGCACTGCGCTCTTGCATTACTTGATCTTTTTATTTTGGTGCGTCAATCTGTTGCGTTACTTAGCATAGGAAATTGTGATCCGCACTCACGAGAACAATCTTCTTTTTTCTTTTATTTTACATTCATTACTGATAGGAAAAGACACAAACGTTTCGGCTCAAAGCCTTCCTCCACACGTTTGTGTCTTTTCCCATAAGTAATGAATGTAAAATAAAAGAAAAAAGAAGATTGTTCTCGTGAGTTTTGGCTGTGAATTTAATGTAAATCTAATATATAAAATTAGTGACCATAATAAAAGAGAAGATTTGAAAGGAGAACTTGTGATGATTACATTCAGATGAATGTTAGAAACTGTAATTTGTTTGGTTGATTCAAATAAAATAAGGCTTAAAATCAGTTTATTAAACAATCTGAACTTATTCTATTGTTAACTGAAAGGAGTTTAATGGCGTGCAGCAGCTCACTTACAGAAAGAAGAGGAAGTGACATCAGATTCACACCCATCAGTCTAAACTGGGTTCAGAGATGATCACTGATCTATATGTGTTGAGTCAGTGTGGGTTTTATTTTTATTAAAAAGCAAAAGGACAGCGGGCCGGTGCTGCGGTGTGCAAGTAATGCAATGCAGCAGACGTGATTGGGTGATTACACCACTCTTGTCCCACTCTTTGATCTGGCATCCTCTCCAGTGCTCAAAGTATGGAGGCAGTATCAGTGTCCTAATTTTCCCATAGTGAGTAGGTGAGCGAATGCAGAGCAGGAGAGTAAGAAGTTACGCCACTCCTTTGTCTGTCGTCCTCTCATGCAATCCTATAGAGTCACATTCTTATAATACATGGAGTGTGAAACAGTTTTCTTGCACTTCCCTTATGATGTGTGAGGGAAGGGGCCATTCACAGAGGAGAAAGAGCTTGACCGCTACCAGCATCCCACTTTCCCATCTGTCGCCCCTTCTGATACAATGGATACGGAGAATCCATTAATGTGTTCACATTTGAACAGAAGAGGAGAATGAGGGTCACCGGCACTCACGTCTCACTCCCTCATCTGTCGGCCTTCCAGCTCGGATCTGGAGGTGATCGTGTGGATGTAGTGCGGCATTCCAGCTCGGATCCGGAGGTGATTGTGTGGATGTAGTGCTGGATCATCAGAGGCTCACTCTCTGTCCTCCCCTCCAGCAGTTTATCTAAAGGAGGACATGCATCAACGTCTCCTCAGGTGAACTGAAGGAATGGACAACCACAAGAATTTGAGAGGCGCTACAGCACCCGCTCTCTTTGTCGCTCCTCCGGTTTAGACTGGAGGCAGGTAGCCTGATGGGAACACATCGGCTCATTTCCCTAGCAGACCTGACTAACAGCTAGAGCGCTTCTTCTAGGGCCTCGGCAGTGAAAGTCTTTCAGTACTAGGGCACTTCAGAGGAAAAAGTGCTTGTTATCAGAGGTTGGCTTGTGTGGAATTGTTCTTCTGTAAGAAAAGCCTGTTGTCTGAAGCTCATCCCACATTATTAGTGCTGGAGCTCCAGGGCTCAGTGTTCAGGACATGAGCATCAGCACACTGCTCATGTATTTGTTTTATTTAACATGATTTTATTTGTGAAATATTTACCTGCCACTGCTTTCTCAGGTCAGCTTCTACTGGAACTTTTCGCTGATACTCATTTTAAGTGCCGTTTAGGGAACTAGGCCGCTATTCAGCACATTGAAAACATAAACTGGAAACTATAGCCACATTATTTGAAAACAGAAATACATCACAAAGCTCAGTGCAAGTAGTCCATTTAACGTCACACAACACAGCGCTCCTTACATAAAATACACCAGTAAAATGTAAGTTATGGACTCTTTTCACATTTCTGGGTTTCTCAGAAGCGGACGTCGTCATAGTTGGGTAAACTTCAATAGCAGTGAACAGGAGACTGCATAAAGTATATTTTTTGAATTCCCATTTGCACAAATAGGGAAATAAAAACTCCACAATAGTGTTTTCATGATTTCCAAAAGGAGGAAAAAATAGAGAGATTGATAATTGGCTTAAAAATAAAAGTACACATAGCAAGTTCAGTCATCGACACAAGACCACGGGAACCAGACGAGTCCTCTGCACCTGTGCTGCAGGCTGGAATTAAACCACACCATGCTGGTTTCGTCTGGTCAGAGGAGAACTGGCCCCCGACTGAGCCTGGTTTCTCCCAAGGTTTTTTCTCCAATCTGTCACCGATGGAGTTTTGGTTCCTTGCCGCTGTCGCCTCTGGCTTGCTTAGTTGGGGACACTTAATTTCCAGCAATATCGTCGACTTGATTGCACAGACACTAATTAAACTGAACTGAGCTGGATTCGGAAGAGAGCTGAACTGGACGATCACATCATTGAAGCATCAATGAACTCACTTTAGCTGGAAAAATTACTTTTTGTTATTGTCTTGCATTATCGACTTTTTATAACTACTTTTCTGTTTGACACTGTAAAGCTGCTTTGACAATCAGTATTGTATAAAGTGCTTTACAAATAAAGGTGACTTGACACTTCTCGTGTTTATTGCCATCCTATGATGAATCGCTTGTTTTATTCCTCAACTGTAAGTCACTTTGGTTAAAAGCATCTGCCAAATTAATACATTTAAATGTAAATGTCAACAGAAAACAGAATATATGAAAAGACTGATCTTGAGAATTAAGAATCCATATCAGTATCAATTAAAAAACCTGTTGTAGTTTATCCATGCTCTCTCACAAAATTAACACTGATACGCTATCAGAGAAACAAAAATTATATTGAAATAATTAATGTTAATTCCCCAGGCCTAGTGTATCATATCGTACAAAGTAAAAAAATAAAAAATAGACCAAATAATAGAAAGTATGTATGATTCAGTGTTTTAGTTGATATTTCTCTGGTGCATAGTGATTTTAGAGGTTTATATATAATATTGTGCTGTTGTCCAGCAAACATGAAGAATGACTGTATCGAATGTT
>NW_015539840.1:1361-2236 GCF_001515605.1 Sinocyclocheilus anshuiensis | reverse complement strand
GATTTGTTAATCTAATGAATAACTGATTTGTTAAATCAAATGAAAAATTGTGTTTGATTGGTCCAGACGCTACACATGATTCAAAAATGTATTATGTAAAGTATTTTAATACCTTTTTCTTTTATCACCATCTCACATTTTTACAGTAAATGAAGCAATAACTTTTCATTCAACAACTTCGGTCATCAATTAGATTCGGTCATCTAATAATGTTTCTGCCTGGATCTGTTCTGCCAGAGTTTGACACTGAGAAATTCTGGACAGTCATAATTAAAAGTCTCTCCAGGGGCACCAGAATCCCACAAGCAGGCAAAATATCTGTCTATATAAAGACTTCAACACTGGTTCGGTTTCAGTGAAACCTCTGCTGTCCAGCACTACTGGGAGGAAGAGATTAGAGAAAATCAGACTGGGGTGTATTCCAGAAAGCAAGGTTAACTTACCGTTACATATACCCTGAACTATCTATCGGTTGATCAACCCAAACCTGGCTTACTTGAGCTATGCTGATTCCAAAAACACGTCCAGGAGTAAGTTCAGTCAACTCAGAGTATGTTCACGGTTAACACACAAGACATTCTCAACAGAGCAACAAATCGACGAGTCACCATGGAAACCGATGCTGCTTCTTTCTTCTTCTTTTGTTCAGTGGTCATTTACATACTGCATATCACCACCTAATTGATGGTTGAGCAAACATTTTTCTTTTTTTTTCTTTTAATCTTTTAATCACTGAGAATAATTATACTGTATAAGAAATATCACATGTATTTTATTATAGAAATACATTATAGAAAATGCAGATCGTCTCGGTTACATATGTAACCCTCGTTCCCTGAAGGAGGGAACGGAGACGTCACGTCGTGACTGACAAA
>NW_015539840.1:0-217 GCF_001515605.1 Sinocyclocheilus anshuiensis | reverse complement strand
TTTAAGGGTGGAGGCAGAAAGCCTTCGCTCCAACCCTTGCTGCAAAAAGGAAAGCACAACCCTGATCGGGCGTCTCCGGGGGTCTTCTCGACGAGCGTGTCTCGTAGACGGTACTCTCGCCAAAGTGATGGTGTCAACTACCTCTTGGGGTAGGTCACCAAGAATCTCCGCTTCCCATCCAGGGACCAGACATGAAGTTTACAGAGGTCTGGACGTG
>NW_015539839.1:564918-582410 GCF_001515605.1 Sinocyclocheilus anshuiensis | reverse complement strand
TCTTCTGTTGATGCACTGAGCAGCCATATTGGATTCTGAAGTTGGGAGTTATTGCGATTCCTCCAAGACTTGGGAGGGTGTTCCAGTTAAAAGTTCCAACTGGGAACTCGGAATTTCCAACTTCCGAGTACAAATGGAACACACCAATAGAGCGCATCAATTGCGGTAAACGGAGAACATATCACAGTTAACAGGAAATTTTCACAGAATTGGCCAACGTTCTATCTCAATGTTCTGAATAAAACATGCTTGCAGAAACGTGACTAAAATGTTCGGTTGACATTCAACTCAACACATTAAGAAAAAAAATTGTTTTGAATGTTCCCATAACTCTCAGAAATAACATTAGGAACACGTTTTTATAACATAAAATTCAGCTAGGTGTAATGCTATTGCTTAAGGCATATTTACATCGCTATCCGTTCATGAAAGGACCAACTCTAGTAAGTCAATATATTGTCATTGAAGTAGGAAATAGTTGGGAATGTCATGGTCAATGAGAAACCTGTTAAGGTCAAGCATGCGGTTAAGATGTATTAATTTTCTATTGGCAGAGAAAGAGCAGATTTCTGAAACACACAGTTGAGCACAAGGAGTTCAGGAAGATTAGTGCCCGTTGAGGGCACTCAGACTACTAAGTTATGTAACACAGCTGTCTGTACTGGCTTTATATGCTCATGCCTCCTCAGGTGGGCAGTTTGGCTCTGCTTGTTGCTGTCTTTCAAAATCAGCAGTTCTTTGATTGAGATTTGATTCTTTGAAACAATGAGAAACTTTTCAACTTATTTTTATCTATCTATCTATCTATCTATCTATCTATCTATCTGTCTGTCTGTCTGTCTGTCTATGTTGTGCATATATGGTGGTGAAGAATTAGGAGTTTTTATGTGTGCTTGCATAGGCTACTGATGAAGATAATGCGTGACCCCCTTTGTACATATTGAGAAGGATGGCCTCAGTTCCAGCGGACAGCCTCTCACATCTGTTAGTAAATTACAGATACTTAAAAAATGTACTTAAGTACAGTAACGAAGTAACGCTACTCCGTTACTGTCCACCACTGGTCTCAACCTTTCTTATTATATTTGATATAAGCCCCTCTGATGCTCCGTATAATGAATGTGTGTGAACCACATCCAAACACTGGGATTCACCTTTGAGGCATAGAACTGCACGTGCATATCGATCTCTTATCGTTTCCTTCAACCCAACAGCTTCTACTTACTGTGAAGTGCTCTCTTAAAAAATCCCCAAGTGATCTGTAATGATTACATATATGATATGTGTATGAAAGAGAGAGAGCAGAAAAAGAAAAACAAAGCAACACATACTGCATGCTGCTAGGTTAGAATTTCAGATGTTTTTTTCTTTTTATGTGCACATAGAAAAAAAATTAAAAGAAGTGAGCTTGTGGCAATGCTATGGACATGAATCAACCCTTAAATGGGCAGGAACATAAACAATTAATTAATTGCTCCTTTTCAATAAATTAGCCTTAAATAATACAATTTTCTGTTAAATTTAAATAAAACTTGGTTTTATTTTTCCTTTTATTATGGTTTGTATTGCCAAAGAAAATAACATGTAAAAATATTCACTTTTACTTTAATGTCAGTGATGTACTGATGGCATGCTGCCGTTTTACTTTTAGATAAGGGTGGTGAGCTGATGTTAGAGTTTGACCTAATGTTAGTGTTTGAAGTCCTTTTTTACAGGGGCCCCATTTCATTATTTTATTCACTCAGTCACTTAGACCTACTGTCCTTCCAGCCTTTCAAATGTCTGTATCCCCAAGTAAACAGAAACCACTTAAGGGTTACAATATTTATCATTGATTAAAAACCTCGTAGTCTCCAAACAACATGGAACAAATAATGAACTAGGGGAACGGCTGACCAGGACTTAACATATTGAGACCTTAACGTTTAGTTGTACTTCCTTTGATGATTTTCTGCAACAATTAAATGCTTATAGCGCCATCTAGCGAACTGTCACGGAACAGCACAGGCATTTAGTTTGGGACCGAATGTCTGTCTGACAGCGGAACAGTGGTTGTAGAAAGCGCCACATGTGACCGTTTGTATAATGAGACACTTATATGTATTTATTAATGTTTAACTTTAGGGGAGGAAACGTCTTGAAAACGTAAACATGACTCAAACAAGGGATGAAACATATAGGCATAGCAAAAATGCACACATGTACTCGCACGGAAAGAGATTGTAATCCGTTTTCATGTGTTCTATAAACTTTTAAATACATTCTCGATTACGACGCAATAATAAAAAAAAAAAAACATACACGCGCGATTTACAAGGACGTCACGCTCCGTGCACGGCAATCTTTGGCGCCAGTCTCATCTCATGGCCTTCTGACCTTTGTTTTTGAGTACTGTTGAGTGGCAAAAACAGTAAAGTAGTCTATTGAACTAAGCCTACTGGAAAAAGGTAAGAAAAACAAAAGAACAAAAAGCACTGACCTCTTCTTTTTTAATTTGTAAAGAACTTGAATTTCTTTTTAGTAAATGGTTCTTTCCAAGACAGACAGTTTCACAGGTTACTTGGGTAATTAGCTGCTATCTATCTATCTATCTATCTATCTATCTGTCTATCTGTCTATCTGTCTGTCTGTCTGTCTGTAGCACATACTAACTTTTATTGAAAAAACCTGGTTCAAGTTAAATAAAAAAAAAATGACAGCTTGTAGGGGGTAAGCAGTGAAAGAGAAGAGAAAATGGCAAGCATGTATAAATGAGAGAGAAGGTGGCGCACTTTTTAGAAATTAGCCGTCAGCAAGCACAAAGAACATGCACCTTTCATATTTTAATCAGTGTCTTTCATTCTACCTGCTGGAAAACAATCTGTGATCAGGGGGAAAATAACCAAAAGAGAGAAGAGGTACTCTAATGCTATATGACAAAAGTGCTACTTTGATACGTGCAGCTTCTCCTCTCGTTAAGGCGTTAAATGTAACTGATAAGATAGAATAAGAAAATAGATGCGGAGAGGGCTGTCGTCTTTTAAGTACTGAGAGAGGTGTCAGGTTGAAACACAAGCCACTTGCCTCATTCTGTCTTTTCCATTGTTTCCTTTTCCATAATATGAATATTGAAGATCATATGTGGAGATAGTCTCTGTGTATTGCAGTGCACACATAACAGATTATTGACTCTTTCTTTTTTTTTAAGTGTTATGCATTTAGGATCACCGAAAGTGGTCAAAGAAACCATTTTGACCATGAATTACTAATAGGAAACTCAAAATAAAATGCCATTATGTTTTATTATGACAGAAACAAGACACTTTGGTGTTGGAAAGCTAAGACTTTTGGTCTAACTTAAATCAGTTTTAAATTTGGATCATTTGAAATAAAGACAAATGTTAAATCAAAACTTTTTAAAATAACAACCAATATCTATATATACTGTACATATACATAATTTACATACACACAAAAAAAAAACATTTGCAGCTTTCACTCAGCACAAGTTTATTTTTACACCCATAGAAGCATTTTAAAACCATCCATCCATCTCAGAGCGGCATAATGTATATGTGTGCTAGAGAGTGAGTGAGGGAGAGAGATGGAAAGACACTGAGAGGGTGCGAGTATGTTCACTTTGGATTTGGAGGTGCAAATGTATCAAAAAAGGGAGACTAGAGGAATCAGCAGTCTGTAGCGAAGATTGTTGTGGCAGCCTCGGAAAATGAGATCACTTGAGTGCTTTCTCAAACATTTCTACCCGCCACCATCACTGTGTCATCTGCCTCCATCTGCGCCTCATGACCTACATAGAGACACTTGTGGTTGATGCTTACATTTGAGGCATTGTCCTGTGCGCTACACCTACCGTAATCGTGAGCTAAGTGACAGCACAAGAGTCTAAGAGGCTTATGGGCTGAGCTAACAAATCTGGTACTGAAGTGTTTTTTTTTTGTTTTGTTTTTTTTCATTTTAATTCAGCTTTTTTGGAAAGAGAAAACATACATTACATATATAGATAAATAAATAGAGTGGCCTCAAAAAGTATCTCGACATTGTGAAATGTATAATATAATAACATATTCTAACAACACCTACAATTTTTATAGCCTCAAAATGACATGGATAGTCATTAACAACAATAACAGCAGTTGAGCATTGAGACGAGAAGACAGTTAACAAACTTCTGAAGGCTATAAAAGTAAAGTAAAACTTAAATGCCATTGTGTTGCCACCTTTTTTTTTTTTTTTTTTTTTGCAAGCTAATCAGGGAAACTAAATGCATATAATTGGATTAAACACATCATAATTTTAATTCTGATAAGTTAAGCTACAAAAAAAAACTATTATTATCCTTGGACATCTCACACATTCGTTTTCATGCACAGTGGAAATTTAATTGTGATAATGCTGGCCGAAATAAAAACAGACAAAACACGTTTCAAAACAAACAAAGGATTTGAATACAATTATGCAAATTAAAATAAATAAATAATTAAACATGTTACACAATCATTTGAAAGTTTAATTGAAGTTAATACTTTTATTCAGCAAAGATGCATTGTTCCAAAAAAATATATTTTAAATAAATGTGGTTCTTTTGATATTTATATTAATTAAAGTATGCTCATAAAATTATGATTTTCTCAAAAATATTAAGCAGAAAAACAACATTTTAACATTGATAATAAGAAAGGTTACGCACCTAATTTCTTATCAGAAGGATTTCTGAAAGATCATATGAAACTGAAGACTGAAGTAATGTCTGCTGAATAATCAGCATTTTCATCACAGGAATGAATGACATTTTACAATATGTTCAAAAAGAAAACTGTTATTTTAGATTGTAATGATGCTTAACAATATTACTGTTTTTACAGTTTAATTTTTCATTCAAATAAATCCAGCCTTAGTAGGCATAGGCACTTTTTTCAAAAACATAAAAAAAACAAATCTTCTCAACCCCAAACATTTGAAAGGCAGTGCATATTCATTCAGACATATAAAACAGTCCTACTTTTAAATCTTCATCAACAACTGAGTTCTAATTTAGAATGGTGAGCAAAGAGCTTTTGTTTTATACTCCGTTTACTTTTTCTATTTTGCCTACGACCTAATGAAGCAGCACAGAGTAAGCTGTGTATATTCAATACAAGAAATAGAGTATAAATGAATATTAAAGCAATATTCACCACTGGAGGAACATTTTTTGTCCTCCTTTGATTTTATTCTCCTTGTCTACCTTTAGCAGCTTCTCCCAAGGCCAAAAATACTGCTTTTACATATATTACCTTTTGATTAATGGAGTTGTATTCATTATTCTGCCCTTGTGCTAATTAGGACAACTCACCCATAATGATATACAGTAGGAATAATACTTGCCCACTGGGCATGAGAGTGTATCAACTTCCTGGTGCACACTTGATACCTGCTTCTATACATCTTCTCCACTTCTTTGGTTAAGGTCAGAGGATGGAGATTTAGATAGACATGTGGTTATACTAAAAGTAAAAAAAAAAAACATAGCTAACTTGCTGTAATGTTTCTAATGTAATTTCTGTTAAACTACACAATTCCTTTGCTTTAGAACTATTAATTTTAAAGAGACAGTTCACCCAAAACACCCAATTCATGTCATTTAAAACTTGTTAGAATATTTTGCAAAATGTTTCAGTATCTCAGATGTCAGTGGTAACTGTTCGGATACCAACATTCTTCAAAATATGACATTAGAGTAAATTAAGACAGAATTTTAATTTTTGAGCTAGATGTTTTCCTTTAATTTTCTAATTGTAGGCTGGAGCTCAGAATCCAAAACTATAGGTCACTTTAATTTGAAGACCTTATAAAGGTTCCAACATGTTAAAAAGACACCAGAAAAGAATGAGATGGAAAAAGAGGGCAAAGGGTGAGGGAAAGCTTGTATTTCACCCATTTTATTTTTTTCATCCTAATGTACATAGACTCACATTTCCCCAGTTTACACATAACCACACATTTTCACACGGGAAATTACCCAGGGTCAAAGTGGAATTTATTCTGTGGCAAATGACTATGGATGCATCTCAATCAACTCCTTAGCCCCTGTGATCATTTATCAGCATATCATGTACACAAATCCGGGTACTGGCTCACTACACATTGGAACAGTGATTACTCAGTTTCCGGTGACATGACTACATGCAACGTCAACGAACGGCATTGTAACATGTCAATCAACAACAGACAGAACCTCTGTTTCTTTATATTATATTTATGCTTTTTAAACACTGTTCTGTACTCTTACAAAATTTTAGCCTAATATTACTCATAAATTTTAACCAGATGTGTTCACTACCTGCCTAGCGATGTGTGTTTATGCTGATAATAATAATATAATAAAAGTTTTTGCAGTGTGTAAGGCATTTGCGAACATCACACAAATGAACGAGGGAATCTCCGCATTCCACCTGGAAACTAACATCTCTTCTCAACCATCTGAGAGCCGTAAAGCTGAATCACAGTCAGCCAGGCGCCAATTGTCTCAAATGAGTTCCTGTCCAGCTCTGCTTATCTGTACAAGAAACACCAGGAGAGAGTGATTTACCAAACCACCTCCAGGGTCGACAAGCATTAGGACAGCAATAACTGGACCTCCCCCCCTATCTAGACTCGTTTAAGCAACAGAATGTCAGTGTGTTTCGTCACCGGCTTCAGCATAAATAAACCAGCTAATAAACAACAGAACAAAGACATGGTATCTGGAAATGTTCCAGCGACAGAATCGCCCGGACCTCATGACCGTTTAACACATAAATTGATAATCCCGTCAACAAAAGAGACAATTTTAGAGCCATGACCGGTTAACACATAAATTGATAATCCCGTCAACAAAAGAGACAATTTTAGAGCTCCCTGTCCAGCAGAAGGATGGCAGATCCACACTCGCTTGACATGGGCATGACCTCAGGACACCTCCCCTTTTCCCCCTGCATTCCAAAAGGGGACGCATCCTTTTACTACTTTCCAGAAAAGCATGAGTTTCTCCTGTCACAGACAAAGAAACTGACATTAACTTCTCGCTGGCCGAGAAACTGATAGAGTGTAAACTATCAAATTTGAAATCAGTTTAATCAGGTGGACCTCGAATTTTCAGATCCGAGTCCTTTTAAAACCTGAATGAATTAATAATAATTAATTCCCTAAAATTAAGTAATCAAAGTCATTACAAGTGCATTGTGTTGTTTTAGGGAGCGAGCATTTTAGTGCACTAGAAGGATTTTGCGATTGAGACGGCCAACTCCCTGATCAGTGTCCTGACTGCTGAACTAGGGAGCTGATTGAGACGCACCCATATGTTCAAGAAAAAACTAATGGCAGCAGAGGATGACACCTGCAGGACGATCAAACTCACCTGCTGCCATTTCCTAATTATGCTTGTTAGGATGACATTGAACTTCCTCAGTCTTTTACAGTTTTTCCATATATAATCACCTTTTCATCATCAGGGTAATTAAGCAAACTCTCTTGTTTGAAGTCTTGAATTTTTAATCCGTGGTTCTTTTACATTTTTTGCAAGTACCAAATTCCACTCTGGGGCAGCATCACATGCACATTTCCTGCTCAGTTCCTCCTCATCTCTCCCTTGCTTCTGTACTCGTGCTTTCAAGAGTTGAGTTCAAGGTGAAAGTAAGAGAATTCAGGCGGGATCAGGGGACCAAGCATACGATTACACAATTATGAGCCAAGTGGTTTTCTTGCCAAACACATCCCTAAAGATCTCAATGCGAGAGAAATCCGTGCTTTTGAACTATTCTCTTGTCTCTAAAGATAACATAATCTTAGCTGGAGATTTCCGTCATGGGAAGGATGGCATGAACTTTTTTCTTTTCTTTCTTTTTTGTCAGAATCTCAAGCTTCACTTTTCCTTTTGGTTGTGGTGTCTGCTTAACATTGGGCTTTGGCAACATGACAGAGAGAAGAAACACCGAGTGCCACCGTTGACATATCCCCCATCCCTTTTTTCGCTTGTCAGACTCTCTTTTCTGGACTCCTGATTGATTGTGACAGCCGTATATTGGGGATATTTCATATGAAAGAGAATTTGCCAATGAAATGTTAATGAGTTTGATTTTTTTTTTTTTTACGAGCTGCTTTTTTATTACAGGCCAGCAGTTTTGAACATTTTTCAAAGTAACACACCCAAATTCCACTGTTTGCAATGGATTAATAATAGCCGCCATGTCACCGAAGTCTCACACATTCTTTAATCAGTGTGCATGAAACAGAAGTTTCTTGAAAGGTATTCTTTTTTTCTCAGCATCGTAACAATTAGAAACTTAGTATCAAATGTGCCCTCATAAATCGATGTGTGGCCCCCTGGTCTTCTGGCTTCTCTGTGGTCCTGCATTTATGACTTAATATTAGTTTTATGAGGCTCACAATGACACAAACAAAGCCAAATACTTCTTAGAAATAAAGAAAAAATTCTCAAACTAAGATTGATAAAGCTTGAGATTCTCTTTGGATAATCTAGAATAGCCAATAAAATTCATGTTTCATTTATAAAGAATCATTGTTTGGTGTCATATAATTTTAAGGTTAAAACCTTTGCCAAAGATTACGTTACCTCTCTAAGAGCTTACAAATTATCATAATTGTGTTGACCGTGGCCAGGAAAATACATATAGTCAAATTGGTAATACACACTGACATTAACTTCTCGCTGGCCGAGAAACTGATAGAGTGTAAACTATCAAATTTGAAATCAGTTTAATCAGGTGGACCTCGAATTTTCAGATCCGAGTCCTTTTAAAACCTGAATGAATTAATAATAATTAATTCCCTAAAATTAAGTAATCAAAGTCATTACAAGTGCATTGTGTTGTTTTAGGGAGCGAGCATTTTAGTGCACTAGAAGGATTTTGCGATTGAGACGGCCAACTCCCTGATCAGTGTCCTGACTGCTGAACTAGGGAGCTGATTGAGACGCACCCATATGTTCAAGAAAAAACTAGAGGATGACGAGGATGACACCTGCAGGACGATCAAACTCACCTGCTGCCATTTCCTAATTATGCTTGTTTTGAACTTCCTTTACAATGCAATAATAGCATACAGTTTAATACTAGGAACAAAGATACCTATAGAGACTAAATATGACATGATCTTTACATTGAAAGAAATGAGGACAGAGCTGCTTGTGTACATGAATAAATAAGTCATCAGTGACTGTCACGACCTACTCTGTCATCTCACTGTTGCCATGTCTCTCGCAGGTCCGATTTTTTCCCTTTGGATATCCTTTGATTATCAGACTACACACATCTCTCTTTTATACTCGCTGTTACAACCAAAGTGAAAAAAGTAGAACATAACAACACACAGAATAAAGTACTATTCATTGATGTCATACACTAAACGACTATTTAATTTAACAATTATGATAACCTGTCTGACCATAGCAGCTTGTTTTTTTTTTATGGTAAACTTTTTTCTTTTCTTTCTTTTTTGTCAGAATCTCAAGCTTCACTTTTCCTTTTGGCTGTGGTGTCTGCTTAACATTGGGCTTTGGCAACATGACAGAGAGAAGAAACACCGAGTGCCACCGTTGACATATCCCCCATCCCTTTTTTCGCTTGTCAGACTCTCTTTTCTGGACTCCTGATTGATTGTGACAGCCGTATATTGGGGATATTTCATATGAAAGAGAATTTGCCAATGAAATGTTAATGAGTTTGATTTTTTTTTTTTTTACGAGCTGCTTTTTTATTACAGGCCAGCAGTTTTGAACATTTTTCAAAGTAACACACCCAAATTCCACTGTTTGCAATGGATTAATAATAGCCGCCATGTCACCGAAGTCTCACACATTCTTTAATCAGTGTGCATGAAACAGAAGTTTCTTGAAAGGTATTCTTTTTTTCTCAGCATCGTAACAATTAGAAACTTAGTGAGTATCAAATGTGCCCTCATAAATCGATGTGTGGCCCCCTGGTCTGCTGGCTTCTCTGTGGTCCTGCATTTATGACTTAATATTAGTTTTATGAGGCTCACAATGACACAAACAAAGCCAAATACTTCTTAGAAATAAAGAAAAAATTCTCAAACTAAGATTGATAAAGCTTGAGATTCTCTTTGGAATTGACAGCTAGCAGTTTGTTGCTTTATTTCAGAGGAAAATTGATATTAATTATATTAAAGTATATTAATGTGAATCACACTATGGGTCCTCTCTGAAATCAAGCCAGCAGTGCACTCTGAAGTCATCTTGTAAAGCTTTAGAAATCATGATAAACCTTACAAACCAAATCTGTTCAAGTCATGTTTTATATAGTTAACAGCTGAATGCACTAAATAAGTGCGACCACAGAGCGCAAATCACACTTTAACTTTTTGTTTTTGTTTTTTTAAGGAACAGTTCACCAAAAAATGAGAATTGTACCATCATTTATTCACCCTAACGTTGTTCCAGACCTTTATGCATTTGATCATTCTGTCAAGCAGTTTTTGCAAAATGTCTGTTTCAGAGACAGCCAGTGTTGTTTTGGACCACATTGACCCCCAAAACACTTCAAAATAGCATCTCTTGTGTTCTGCAGGAGAACACAGTCATACAGGTTTGGAACAACGTAAGGGTGAGTAAATGAAGGTATATATTTGAGAGAACTATCCCTTTAAATCCATTTTCTAACACACACTGCATTGTGTGTAAATACTGATATGTAAATACTATGCTTTATACATATCAGATTGTCTCATTTCTAATTATTTCACATCATACTGTAATGTTCTTAAAAATAGTACACTGCACTGAACAAACAACTCCGAAAAGAGAGATGAGATACTTAATGTCAAAACACAGTTACCAGAAAGGCAAACGCAAACACAGAGCTAAAGAGGCTCTTAGAGTTATTTGTTTTGAGTGGTTTAAACCACATTTGGACACTTGAACGCTGTCTTGACTGATTTGTGATCTCCTTTTCTGTCTGGTTCGAAGCACATACAAGCGGTAAAAGTGTAAAAAGCAAGCGCTCCTGTATATAGTTGGTGCACATTAACCTTAGGGAAGTCAGGATACAACAGCCCTGAGGACTCACAGGTGAGGGCTGATCTAATTAGTCCCCATCAAGTATGTAATTCTTTTTCTGTTGGAATAATGCCACAAGGGTGGTTGAATGGCCGAAAGTTAAGCTACCTGAAAAATAATGTATGAAAATAGACACCATAACCCGAAGCTACGGCACATTTATATGCCTGACAAGTGCCTGACATCGATGTTGAGTTGAATTCTAATTGAATTTTGCGAGACGTATGTGTAATGTTACCATTAATATGAATGCTGCCGCCCTAAATATTTTACCGACCTTCATAGATATTGTGGGCCCCTCATCTCTCTTTCTCAAAAAGGGCTAATTAATGTACGTTTTTGATCATTTAATACTTTTTTAAACATAAAAAGTCACAGGTGTGCTGAAGGGGCACAATGGCTTTGTGAGACTGTAGCTAGATCACATTCTTAGTGATTTTGTCATGTGCGTGTGTCCCTTAGTTAAGGAAATCAATTAATTAACACAATTAAGTTGTTCCTGGATCTACTTCAGTCAGCAAGTCACTTCAATTTGGGATCGGATGTAATCTTCTCGTGCCATTCGTCACAGCCTGCCTCCTTTCTTAAAAGCTTGCGAGTGCCACGTTTGTCTGTGGGTGAACAGAAATGCAGAGATACGGGGCGGCTGAATAATTTAGGCTCCCACAACACATGCACTTTTGCTTTTCAAGCATGAGTTATAATTTCATTAGAAACTTTGGGCTGCGTCGCTGACTAGTTAAATATTAAACTCTTCCGCTGATCACTTTCGATTAGCCATCCCTGTGAAATTCCCTGAAATGTCAGAGCTGGTGTTTTTTTCCATTTCCTCCTCCCTGTCCTACAAGAAGTTCTCCTCCTCCCCTAATCCTCTTTCAAAAAATGTTTGTCGACGCAAAGGGGTACTCTGGTAATTGCATGAATTCATTTAGAATCAACAGAGGGGCTGAGACATCTGGGAGGTTTAATGGGGCCACCGCTGCAGCGTGACAGCGCCAGGATGAGGAGGCTTGACTGGGCTGATTGGGAGATGATTGAAGGGATGTTTTAGCTCATTAAGAGCTCCTCGGCACAGAGGTTAGATCCTCATGGATGGAAAGAATGTAAGCGGGACTGATGGAGCTCAGGGCCTGAGGGAGCTCCGGCAGGCAGTGTATCTCGCATCGCTCTCTGCAGACGCTTTGCTTTGGTGAGGCTCTGAGTGGCGAATGCAACCTGTTGTCATGCTATGTGTCTCAAGTCTTGGCTCTTAATTTAGATCTGACCTTAGTTAAAAATGCAGCTTTAGATATGGTGGTGTGTGAGTGAATAATCTACTCTTCTTTAAGCTGATAGGTTGCTCAATTCTTCCTAGCCAACCCTGCTGACATCCACATTCCATCAAGATGGCAAAGATGTACTAGAGATCTCTTGCTGAGGGCGACGGAGCTAATTATAAACCAGCATCTACTTTAATCTTGCCATGACGTATATTTATTCCTGTGGTAAAGCAATCTTTTCACTTTAGTGCATCGCTAGGAGCCTGCTTGGGAAAGGAAGGTACGCACGCAACTGAAAAGTGAAAAAAGTAAACGCATCTCTTAAGCTTTCATTCAAAATTCATAATGACATTGAAGACCCCATGAAATCACTTGTTTGAGGGCTTGTCCTTTTGTTTTAAAATAGCAGATAAGCTTTGGTTTTCGGTGCTGCTATGAACCTTGATTTTTGACTTGCTTGTTGTTTGGAAATGGGGAAATTCTTATTCTAGAGCAGTTGTTCTCAAAACAGTTGGACTCCAAGGTCTAACATTGTCTAAGATAATATTAGATTGAAGCTATGATCTTCCCTCTGGTATTTCTGCCGACAAGATGACCGAGAGTCTTTAAACTTCAGTTTGAAAACAGTAGTTTTGGACAAAGTAAGGCATAATATCAGTTCATTTATTATTTCTTAATTTTTAGAATTTTTAAAGCTATTTAATGTACTGTATAGTGTAAAATTATTAATTTGATATAGCTACTTTCAAGTCACTTTTAAACCATATTACTGTCATTTTTGAAGTGAGGCACCCCTGGCTGAGAACCATTACTTTAGATCTGATTGGACAACAATTTGTGAGTGCAACGTTAATCATACATATTTGTGCTGTTTTTACAGAAGAGAAAGTATGTACGTTTTGTATATATGCTTATCACTGCTAAAATGGGACTGCAAGTGTGTAGGTGAAACAAAAGAAAGAAATTTAGAAGATGGTCAGTCCACTAGCTTTATTTCAAAGAGGTTGTAGAGATCTTTACTATAATCGGCACTCTGTGCATTTCATCCTGACATAAAACATTCTTTATCAAGCCACCTTCTGCATGCATGTAAACACATTTAAATGCCACAACCAACTGCAAATTTTAAAAGATGCCATCTTTGATGAAACATAAACAACTAAACTGTGTACCATGTCATTCAGTCTAATCTTTTAACAAAGCTACATCTGGTTTTCAGAGCTGTGGCACACATGTGTTTGTGACATATAAGCTGGTTTCCCCTCACTTCCTCCACTATTTCGCCTCTCTCCACTGTCCTATAAGGAAAAGGCTATAATAAAGTTGTATTTCACTCTACATTTCAATTCCATCCACCAGGGGTGAATTTAGCAGAAAAAGCGACTGAATAGAGACTCACTCTCTGGCCCACTCTCTCTCTTTAGCCATCATCAGAGGGTATTTGTTTATTACCTTTAATATTTCACGAGCATTCTCAGTTATGGAGACAGGCATCACTGTATAGGCCTATTAGCACCATGCCCTCTTAAATTTTTGCCTATTTATTTTCCTGTGAGATGAGCACGGCTAGTTATGGGCAATGAGCCAGAGGAGGAAAGCAGCTGCAGTGGGAAAGCACCCTGGAGAGTAGCCATCGCCTCATTCAGAGGCCTGTTAGAACTTCAAGCTAGAGTTCGTCTGGATTGCATTTTTCACTGGAGTTTGGCCTTCAGCCGCTAATCAGATAGTACAGTGCTACAAACACACACTCAAGTGCTGCCGTCTTGACTGAACGATCAAGGCTGTAGGCTTGTTAGAATATATTTCCTGATGGAATTACATTTTATAGACCTTAGTTTGAAACCTTAGTGTAAACACTAGTAGGAAAACAACATAATATCATAATATAATAACAGTGCAACATGATGCTGTTTAAGTGTGTCCCTTTTCATGCTCATGAAAAGCATTTATTTACTTTATTGATCCATCCTCAATAATTACCAACCTAGGCTCATTGGAAATATGTGCCTCTACCTAAATTTCTGCGAAACTCAAAAAATGTACCTATACATACAAATCGCTGCAGTTCCCAGTTGAAATGAACACTAGAGGCAGTAAAACTCCCACAACTTTTATTCCTTTTCACACAAAGTATGATTTACAGGTCCACAGTTTCGTTTAATAAAGCCTATTTTTTGCATAATTACTTGAGGATTATTATGTTATGAATTCAAAACAATGTTAACATGCTGCGAGATTTGAAACCCGATGCATTTGAACGTTGTCGACACATATCCAGCTTCATATAAATGAGTTTTCTAATTCAATAGGTTTGCTCGGTAGCGCATGCGATACGGCGTTGCACTTGAAGAGCTCCGGTTTGAAACCTCGCAAAACTACGGTTCGACGAAACAGCTCAAATCCGCAAAAGGAAGCAAAAATAGCACGACTGCATCATCAAATGCATTTTTATATCACTTTTGCATTTGTTAACACTATCGGGTAGGTTTAGGGTTGTGTTTCGTGTAGAAGATATTTCCAACATGATAGAGCATTAGCTTTTAGCGACATTCCTAGAATATTTGAATTATGAACCACCACAATAAGTACCTGAAGCAACGTAATACAAACATAGCAATACATTCCTATATCAACGTAACGAATACGTGCCAGGGTCACGTATTGAACCTGCGTTTTAGCGCCACTCACTGGACGTTTCACTTTGAAACTGCAGCGAAACGAGCTGTGAGGTAATAACGGTGCTGCAGAAATGTATTTAGAGGCATGTATTTTGAATGAGCCTGGGTTGATAATTACACCTCCGAAGCTAGCCAAAATTGTAACAAATTAAAATAGTAATTGTGAGATAAATTTTAAATAAGAAAAAGTTGATAACACTTTATTTTATGTCCTTGTTACACTTTACATGTACTTACTATTATAATAACAATAAATTATACATAATTACATGCAAGTAACCCTAAGCCAAACCCTAATCCTAACCCTAACCATAAAGTGAGTAGTACATTTAGGTAATTAATATTACTCAGTACTTAAACTTATAATTACACTGTAACAAGGACACCTTAAAATAAAGTGTAACCAAAAAGTCATATTGAGGGATATAAAGTCACAATTATGAAAAAAAAGAAGAAAAAAAAGATAAGTGTGAGATGGAGAGTGAATATAAAGAAAAAATACATATACTATTGTTCAAAAGTTTGGGGTCAGAAAGATTTATTATTATTATCTTTATTATTATTATTATTATTATTATTATTATTTCACCCCTTATGCCTACACTCTTAAAAATGAAGGTGCTTCACTACGCCATAGAGGAACCTTTTTGTCTAAATGGTTCCATAAAGAACTTTTAACATCTGAAGAAGCTTTCTGTTTCACATTCAGTTCTTTGTGGCGAAAGAAGGTTCTTCAGATTATAAAAAGATAAGCTCCAACCCCCAATTAGCCTTAGTAATCCTGAAGACATTGATTAGCTTGTTCAGGTGTGTTTGATTAGGGTTGGAGCTGAACTCTGCAGGACTGCGGCTCTCTAGGACCGAACTTGCCTACCCCTGTTCTATGGCATCGCTGTGAAGAACCTTTTGAAGCACCTTTATTTTTAAGAGTATAATTTAATCAAAAGTGGCAGTAAAGAGTTTTACACTGTTACAAAAAAAATAGACTGGAGTAATGATGCTTAAAATTGAGCTTTGCATCACAGGAATAAATTATATTTTAAAATATATTAACATAGAAAATTGCTATTTTAAAATGTAATAATATTTCACAATATTACTGTTTTTATTGTATTTTTTATCTAATAAATGCAGCGTGAGCGTAAACTATTCTACCAACGCCAAAATAGTGTAGTGTACTTTTTCTTCTAAAGTTTATTGAAAACGTTAACTATGGTTGTAATCTGTCCATCTAAGTGACAGTCAGCCTTTACCTTTATTAAACATTACAAAATCTGTAGTACTTTTTTTTTCTCACATGAAGCCATTTTAAGCTGCAGCTATGTAGGACATACTTCAGGGTATTCAGTGTCAAAATAAATGACTCTACCTGACATTAACAGCTTCTTTTTTCCTATGTTTTGTTCGGTGTCAAAATATAGTTAGAGCTGTCCCTTCCATTTTCGCAAGTCATCTTATATCAACAGCTTGACCTCTGCTTTGCTCAGCTGAGCTTTTTGAATTGGTAAGGAACAGCCGACCTTGACTGAGCTGAATGCTGTTCAGCTAGATTTCCACTCTGGCCTAGTTCTGCATATCTCAATAACAGTGCGAAATCTGTAACCAGGCAGGTTGGACTTTTAAGTATGAGCGTCGTATGAATTTCAACTTAAAAACAACACCAATGGTAGACTTTGAGCTTTGTCAGGTCCATCTCTTCACTTGTAACATAAACAAAGAGGATCAGGGATGAGTGCAATGCTATAAGACCTGTTTTAAGAGTCCGCGAAACTTCAGAAGATGACAGACGGCCTGACGATACAGATTGGTGCGAGGGGGTGACCTCTAAA
Source organism: Sinocyclocheilus anshuiensis (assembly GCF_001515605.1). Lineage (NCBI taxonomy): Eukaryota > Metazoa > Chordata > Actinopteri > Cypriniformes > Cyprinidae > Sinocyclocheilus > Sinocyclocheilus anshuiensis. The sequence goes on along the minus strand of NW_015539839.1, from coordinate 565,594 downwards.
TTATTCATTACACATTACGCTTGAAGAACACTTGCAAGGCGTGATATTCAAAAGAGGATAATGTTTCACCATCCAACCCCTCCGTCAGAGCCGAAGCAGAAAGCAGTTGAATTAGTTTGGGGCAGTCATTTTGAAAATATGATCCAGTTTCACTATAAGTAAAAGTCAAAACTCATGAGGGAATCAGGGAGGGAGTAAAGAGTCTTCCTCATGGTCATGCATTGGTTTTAAGTCGTTTGTGCATTTTTCATGGGCTCATGGTCTATGGGTATGTCATTTACAAATTAGCCTTATCTAAGTGGCAAACGGGAGCGAAGTGGGTGCTGAAATATTAATTAAACCATGTGATGCATCGTTTTGTGTTAATTAAAAGTGGCCAGACTGAAACTGGACTGTTGTTTTTAAGATTACTTTGGCAGGTCAGTCAGGGGAAGATAATTAAAGCAACACTTTCGTTGTCACACAAATCACACAGAATCACTGTTTCCAAAAAGTGTACACTGTCTTTAAAATTTACAGATTCATCCAGGGAATCTGAGTGAGTTTACTATATTTTAGTCAATTATGGTACAAGAAACTATGGAAGGCCATTTCCGCCACACAAAAAAAAAAAAAAAAAAAGTCACCATTCCCTGCCATTAAATTGGCAAGTTCCAGCAGGACATTTTTGTGTTAA
>NW_015539839.1:559871-564569 GCF_001515605.1 Sinocyclocheilus anshuiensis | reverse complement strand
AGGCCTTTCCCCCCCAAAAAAAAAAAAAAAAAAAAGGTTATTGTGACTTTTTATCTCACAATTCGGACTTTTTTCACAGAATTGTAAGATATAAACTCGTAATTGCGAGTTATAAAGTCAGAATTGTGAGATAAAAATCTCGAGTTTATATCTCGCAATTCTGACTTTGTAACACACAATTGCGAGTTAAAGTCCAATTTTGAGGGGGGAAAAAGACTATGTTCTCAGAATTGCGAGTTTATATCTCGCGATTCTGAATTAATAACTAGCAATTGCTAGTTTATATCTCACAATTTTGTGAAAAAAAAGTCAGAATTGTGAGTTTATATCTCGCAGTTCTGTCTTTATTTCTCAGAATTGCGACTTTGGCTCACAATTGCGAGTTTATATCTCACAATTTTGACTATCACGCAATTGAGGAAAAAAAGTCAGAATTGCGAGTTTGTATCACGCAATTATGAGAAAAAAAGTCAGAATTACGAGTTTGTATCACGCAATTATGAGAAAAACATTCAGAATTGCGAGTTTGTATCACGCAGTTATGAGAAAAAAAGTCACAATTGCGAGTTTGTATCACGAAATTATGAGAAAAAAAGTCAGAATTGCGAGTTTGTATCACGCAATTATGAGAAAAAAAGTCAGAATTGCGAGTTTGTATCACGCAATTATGAGAAAAAAAGTCAGAATTGCGAGTTTGTATCACGCAATTATGAGAAAAAAAGTCAGAATTGCGAGTTTGTATCACGCAATTATGAGAAAAAAAGTCAGAATTGCGAGTTTGTATCACGCAATTATGAGAAAAAAAGTCAGAATTGCGAGAAAGTAAGAATTGTGAGATAAAAAGTCTCAATTACCTTTTTTATTTTTTATTCAGTGGCGGAAACAGGCTTCCATAAGAAACAGCCGTGAACAATGACAAACAATAAAACATATTTCTACATATTTCTGTGTAAAGTAAGTTTCTGTAGAAAACAGATGGTCATTCTGCCGTTTACGAGATTCAGATTCCCTCATTCATCCCCAGAAACTATCTGATTATAATCCAGACTTACCAACCTTTTTATTAAAATATCTGGTGCATAAAGTCTTCATTAAATATTTACACATGCACTAACCATATGAAAAATTAAGAGATCTGCAGTTTCATTAACCTGTAGTAATATATGTACACATCTACTCAGTGGACCACAAAAAAAATATATTTTTTGCCTTTTTAGCATATTTCAGACATTCTTTTCTGCATGCTAATATATGGTAAGTGATTTCGAAAGCAGTTGTGGTGATTAAGTCTGTTTTAATATAACATTAGGGTTCCTTAAACTGGCTTTAATCTTCGAATTAGGATTTAAGTCAAGGTGTAAAAAAGAAGACGTACGAAGAAATGTTTCGCCTGGAGATATTTGAATGTTATGACTGAAAAGACCATCTTAATGAACTTACCACAGCACTTTATAGCTGAGCAGATAACTAGTGTGATTCTTCAGTAATACATTTGCATTTAATTCATCTTAATGGTTAAACTACATAGCTGTTTCCCTTTTTACTTCAGGAGGAGTCATTATCATTTCTTGAAACCAAACATTCCTTTTATTTTTGTTTGAAAATCGTTTTGTCATATGATGTTATTTCATGATTTGCAATGAAATAACAATAGGGACCCATTCTCACTAATAACTAGTTGTTTATTAGCATGCCTAATAACATATTAGCTGTTTATTAGTACTTATGTTCACACACTCTTTCATGCTCTCACTCATTTCTTCTCTTTCTCCGGCCATATTTTTTCCCTTCAGTCCTGCAAAAGAGATCAAGTAAAAAGAGTAAATCAGAGCACAGATATGTGTAAAGGAAACGAGTTGATGGTGGCCCTGTGAGGGTAGCAAAGATCTCACACCAGAGGAGGCAGAGGCCAGTAAATGGAAAGGTGGGGGGTTCGCAGGAAGAGATGTAGGCATGTAAATCTTTGATGCTTCCTATGAGGTGAGCGCCTCCATAGTCTTCTGGGCCTGCATCTAGCACCGAGGCAGACGGGGGTCATGCATGATTCACAAGGCAGGCCGTCGGATTAGCTTAGCGTAGCCTGTGCTGATGACATGCGTTACAACTCGTTTCATCATGACGCACTAATGAGAGCTGAGATGGTGCTCTCGTGCCAGGGGCCTCTCAGGACCCTCCTGGGGCAGTTGGAGCTTGGAAGAGAGAAAGAGAGACGGGAGACCCAACATGACATTGTTTCAATCCATTCTTTCTGACTGGTTTCTCAGAGAGGCCCTGGGAAGGTCGTGGCCTGACAAACACCTACTCAAAGATGTAGCTGAAGATGTTGTGTTTATGTTGTGTCTTTACTAAGGATAATGTTAGCATCTGAATGTGCAGAATTTCCCAGCTGAAAGTATAAATTAATTGAAAAGCAAACACAATTGTTCCCGGAAATACTACCACTGTCACTTACAATTGTTTTTTTTTGTTTTGTTTTTTTGACCTGCCTGTCTGGTGCTTTGATACATAATTAAGTAATATATCTATTTTTTTTTTTTATATCAAAACCACTCTCCAGAAAGTTCACATTCGCTATACCTTTGTTGTTGTGAAGGATGATGGGTGTGTTTTTTAATTGTCTTTAATCAGATACATTTACATTATGTATGTGTACATGTACAGTTATAATTGTAGTTAACTGTAGTCTAATTAACATGCATGCTAGACGAAGCCAAGCTTTAATCACATCTGGTCTCTTAGTCAGATTAGACTGGTTTGATTTCAGTTTACATGATATATAAAGTTTGCATGATATACATATACTACCATTCAAAGGTCAATAGGATTGTTGTTATTCAGCAACAATACATTGAATTAATCAAAAGTGAGAGCAAAGACTATTTCAAATAAATCCTGTTCATTTGAACTTTCAAATAATCAAAAAAAAAAAAAAGTATCAAGGTTTCCATGTTTCCTGAGCAGCAAATCAGCATAATAGAATGATTTCTGAAGGATCAAGTGACACTGAAGACTGGAGTAAGCTCTCTGTAATTAATTATTTAATAAATGAATTAGCTTTAAAAAATAATAGTGTTTTGGTTTGACTGAAATCTGATGTTAAAAGTGCATGTAAAAGCACTTAAAAGATATAGATCACCCAAAAAGGAAAATTATTTGATCATTTACTCATATTCACTTTATCCTGAATCCATGTCTTTGGAACACGAAAGAAGATATCAATCAATCCATCAATCAATCAATAAATGTCTCAGGTTTTGGACCCCACTGACTTTCACTGTATGGACAAAAAGAGCTGAAAAATACCTTTTCTTGTGCTCCTCAGAAAAAAGGAAATCATACAGGTTTGGAACAACATGAAGTCAAGCAAATGATGACCAAATTATTGTATGCATTAGTAATCTAATACATCGGTGACCCAACCAACAACTGCTCAGCCAATACAATAAGATCCTTCATAACAGCATCTGCTAAAGGAATAAATATAAATATGATATAAAACTACCTCAAATAAAGCTAAAGCTGAAAAGTCACGTCCGAGTGCACTGGTTTCTGGCTGATGATTAGAGACCTGTCTTCAGGCTGCCAACCTTCGCCCTGGCCTTTCTGCACTGTTAGTTAATGATGCCACAGATATGTCCTTAAGCCTAGTGTGATGCATGGCGTTCATTAGCCCCTGTGGAGCTCACACTCTCTTTCTTTTATTCTAATGACAAGGGTGGCACCACACTGGCCCTTAATCACAGGGGCACCTTGTTTCCACTGGAGGGGATGGTAAGGGAGTGAAAAGGAGCAGGAAAGAGGCAGCAGTGGGGAGGAATCTCTCTGATAGGAGCGTTTCATGATCTAAATCCTCATGATTGGAGAGAGACAGAGGCATTAACAGTTCAGCTGTGAGCAAGGTCAGATCTAATTGATTCCCTTATTGCTTAAAATTATGATTTGAGATAGCATTGCAGGTATTTCTGCCTGGCAGCAATATGAGTTTTTTTTTTCTTTTTTTTTTTGAGAATGAATTTAATTAAAATAAACGTCAGTTTTATATATGTATACCTAATTAACATTAACAGGGTTGTTGTAGTTAACTAAACTAAAACCATAGGTTTAGTTTACTGGAAATAAAATAACTGTTAACCTGTAATATATTTTAAAATGTAATTTATTCCTGTGATCAAAGCAAAATTTTCAGCATCATTACTCCAGTCTTCAGTGTCACAGGATCCTTCAGAAATCATTCTAATATGCTGATTTACTGTTCAAGAAACATTTTATTATTATTATTATTATTATCAATATTTAAAACAGTTGAGTAAATTTTTTCAGGATTCGTTGATGAATAGAAAGATCCAAAGATCAGCATTTATCTGAAATAAAAAGCTTTTATTGATTATTATTATTAATATTTAAAACAGTTGAGTACATTTTTTCAGGATTCTTTGATTAATAGGAAGATCCAAAGATCAGCATTTATCTGAAATAAAAAGCTTTTGTAATATTATACACTATACCATTCAAAAGCTTGGAGTCAGTATATTTTTTTAAAGCCATTTATAAAGTTACAAAAGATTTCTATTTCAGATAAATGAACTTTCTATACATCATCTACTAAGCTGTTTTCAACATAATAGTGATAAAAATAAATATTTTTTGAGCAGCAGATATTAGAATGATTTCTGAAGGATCGTGTGACTGGAGTAATGA
>NW_015539839.1:556609-559448 GCF_001515605.1 Sinocyclocheilus anshuiensis | reverse complement strand
TTAGAATGACTTCTGAAAGATCATGTGACACTGAAGACTGGAGTAATTTTGCTGAAAATTCAGTTTTGCATCACACGAATAAATTACATTTTAAAATACATTCAAATGGAAAACAGTTATTTTAAATAGTAAAAATATTTCAAAATTGTACTGTTTTTGCTGTACTTTGCTGTATCAAATAAATGCAGGCTTGATGAGCAGAAGAGAATTCTTTAAACACATTAAAAATCTTACTGTTCAAAATCTTTTGACTGGTAGTGTATATATATAAATATATATATATTTTTTAAAGTGGAAAGATTATGTTGTATTGTTTTTTTTTTAGTTTGTACATAATTTGCTTTAAATTGCCATGTATCCACGTATCTGCATGCCAAATTAACTCATTGTAGTCATGCAGTCTGTCTTGGTTATGAGCTGTTGAGGCCTATGGGATGGAAAATTCTGAAAGAGATTTACCAAACAGCGTTACCCAACCGAACCATGCAACTGCAATTGAGCGACACACAAACCACGAAAACTGCATGACCAAATATAATCCCCAGCGTTGGCCCCTAACGCTCATGGAGGTGCACTTTCATCTGTTTTCTTTGTCATTTTTTGCTCTCAAAACAATACTTTTTTTATGGCGCCATGGTCATTATTTTGAACCCAAGGGAATGAACTGAAAAAATGCTGAATGTAATGTAAATCGCTTTGGATAAAACTGTCATAACATACATACATTTAATTGTAATAAAAGCTATGAAGTATACTAGTAATCACACACAGATAAAAGCTAAAACAGAATGACGAAATACACAAATACAGATGTAAACACTCTGCCCAGGTTTGTCTTCATTCCTCAAAGTTTGACTTTCAATCTTGGCTTGCAGGACAACAAGTCCGACGTAAAAGCAATCATGGCTCTTTTCCAAGCAGGAAGTGTATCTACGGAAGGGACTCCAGGTGTTCGTCCAAAACCACCTGTCCAGCCCACCTTGTCTTCAGGCCCAGCGGTGCCTGCTAAGAAGCCTGTTCTTGAAACTAGCCTATCCAGTGGAGTTACTACTACCTCAACCGCCCCTAAACCTAAGAACACAGTCAACACAGCTAGAAGCGCTCCAGACATGCACGAACCTCCGAAGTTAAAGGCTGTTGGGACTAGGTTTGAAAACACACAAGAGAACAACAAAGTCAACTTTAAAGTTCCTGTTAAACCCAAACCACCAGACTCGTCCCAGGACCATGAGACTCCAAAGGTCCCATTCCCAAAGGCACCACTACAGAAGCCTCCTTCAAGCATCATGGCGAATGATTCAAAGCCAATGGCTCCTACGACAAAACCATCCTGGATCAAAGACACCCAGAAAGCTGAAGACAACAGCACTAACCCTACTCCCACTCCTCCAAAAAAGCCATTGGCACCCAAACCAAAAAGCAACATGGCTATGCTACGCCAACAGCCAGAGGAAAGCAGCAACATGGAGTCTCCTGCAAAGCCTTCCTCAGTATCTAATGTGAAACCATCAAGTTTCCGTGTTAAAAATAGCTTCAACAAACCAGAGGAAGGTGCTAAAGTACCAAGTGCTAATGAGTCAGTCTCAAAGCTCGTAGTGCCTAATAAACCCAACTTCCCAAGAAAATCATCCGGACCTCGTGTACAGACAGCCAACGATGATCCTTCGGCACCCAAGAAGAAACCTCTACCCAATAGCTATGCTCTGGGCAACGCTCCTGCCAAACCCAACAGACCGCCCAAAGTCAACCTTGAGAAGTTCAAGAAGGGCTTAGAGGTTACAACAGACAGTGAGTACTGACTTTCTAGCTCAAAATGCACAAGCTTTCTGTATGGCAGCATCTGAGGTAACAAAACAATAGGCAGTAAGCACTTCATCAGTCATATCAAACCCACAAAGACTTTGTGAGCCACTATGCAAGCACAGTAGAGTAGACTTTGGGCCAAAGTGGTTTCCGTGGTTTTACTTGTGACTGATCTGTGTTCCTCTGAGACCGTTAGCAACCATGCGCAAAATAATAAGCACTATAAAGCCATAAAGATGAGAAACTGTGAGCAGACACATATCTTAGTCAGTAATTTATGTCCAACTGAGGAACATCACATGACTGTATTGAAAGGTTAGATACTGCTGATTTATGCACTTCGACACAGTGCAACATACGTGTCTTTGATCTTTATTGTGTATCTTAGTTAACACACAATACACTTTTACAGCATGTGAATCGGCATCAGATGCACCATCGTGAAACAAACATTCAGGTGCATCTGGTATTCAATAGCAATAACAACATATTGGAAATTCAAGATTTCCTGCATGCGCTGAACTAACTTCCTCGTTTTGAGTTTCTCTTTTCACTTGAGAGCTGAAGTCAGTGAAAAAACAGGGAAGCTCATTTAAAATGGGAACAGTGCTAGAGATAGCTTTCATTTTTAACATGTGAAAAATCTGTGAGATCCTGTATAGGACCAGGTTTTGCTTAGCACCATGTGAAAACTTCTAATGATTTAACTATGGTTAAAAACTTCATAATTCTCTGTAGAGGGTTCAGTGTTCAATTTCTTTTTTCTTTTGATCACCCCAAAATAAAATGTCATGTCATGTTGATACAAACCTGCATGACTTTCTTTCTTCTGTGGAACACCAAAGTAGATATTCTGAAGAGTGTTTTTGTCCATACAATGTTCTTTTGAGCTCAGTAAGACTAAGAAAGTCATACAGGTATGAAAAGACATGAGGGTGAGTAAATGATGACAGAATTGACATTTTGAGTGAACTGGTCATGACGTTAACTATGTTCTTGCAGGTCCTGGACCAAAGAATGTAACTCCCCCTCCCCC
>NW_015539839.1:546007-549498 GCF_001515605.1 Sinocyclocheilus anshuiensis | reverse complement strand
TTTAAAATCACAGGAATAAATTACATTTTAAAATATATTCAAATGGAAAACAGTTATTTTAAATAGTAAAAATATTTCAAAATTGTACTGTTTTTGCTGTACTTTGCTGTATCAAATAAATGCAGGCTTGATGAGCAGAAGAGAATTCTTTAAACACATTAAAAATCTTACTGTTCAAAATCTTTTGACTGGTAGTGTATATATATAAATATATATATATTTTTTATATATTTATAAAACTATAATAGTTGTCAAAATATTTATACAACTATAATAGTATAATAGTATCTCAACTCAATGATACTAAAAAAACATTGAATATTAATGTGACATTAGTATTAAAATCAACTTATATGAGTGCTTTTTTTTCTTCTCAACACGTCCAATTGACCCTGGAAAAGAAATATATGAAACAAATGCTTCTAGTTATCCTTTCCATAGCTCCTGTCAGTTAGCATCCATATAAGAGCAGTCAAGTCTTGGTTCCTTTCAACAACATATCTACTTTTCTATGAAAAACTTCTTTGTAACAAAATGTGTTCTGAAAAGCGTTAAATACAAATAAACTGAATAGTTCATATTCTAACCATAGTTTCATAGGGGCATCTTATGAGAATTTCTGCGATGCAGTAAATTCAATCAAATCCTAACACTGAAATAAAAGACATATGTGATTGTCGTATGACTCTATAGCTCCTTTAAACATCTCCAACTAGTTGTTTTGTGGCAAAGTTCAAAGCGTGGATATCATGACTGAAATAATGAAGCACCTCATGCAGAAAGGCTTATGTAAATGTTACCTCTCCAGATGCCAGAGCCTAAAGCTAGTGTTCTCCTCTCCCCGTGAGCCACATAATTTAAATAAGCATTTAGATAAACCTTTGTACCTCGCTTGCCCATAGGGTGCATTAGGTTTTGTGAGCAGATAAATCAATAAAATCTGGCAGTCCGAGTGTTAATGAATAGCACTTGCACTTTTTAATGAGGCCCAATTTGCATTTGAAAGTGACAATGGGAATGGGTATGTTTTCTGCACATCTTGCTAAGAGTCTACATTTGAAGAAAAAATATGCAACTGTAGCATTTGTCTAAATCAAAATATGCTAGCATTACATGGGGGTTTAGCAGCACTTTGTTTTCAGGGTGAATTACAATTATGTTGCAGAGAAATTCAATTTGATGTGGTTTTGCTGGATTTCTCTCTATTATATCTTATTATTGTATAATTGACATTGTTCAGTCTTACCCTTTAAAAATCTCCTGCTAAGTTGACCTATTAACCATTAACAAGACAAGTTTTTGGAAAAATACTGCTCGCCTTCACAAATTTTAAAACAAACTGTTCTAAAATTAATAATTCTAAATCTATAAACTGACACATTTTGGAAAAAAACTAACTAACAAAAGGATTAAGACCTTAAATAATTTGTTTAAAAAGTACAAATGTCCAGTGCTATTTTAGTATCATTAAGATACTAAATTATATTATAATATTATATATGATACTATTATTTTATATTTTGTGTTCACTCAGAGTGTAGTGCCTTTGAAGTGTTTTCTTGTGGGAGTTTCTCTTTCCCAACCAGGTAGAGATTAAAGACTTAAGTTTTCAACAAAGAGATTGTTACCCAGGGTGTTTTTCTTGTTCACTCCCTGGCTTTCTCACAACTTGAGAGAGTGTGAGTTTGATTGTTTTCTGTGTAAAACAAAAACTTATTCGAAAATAATGCCACGTGGGAAAAGGTGCGGAGTACAGTGAGCTGTTATTTCAGAGGCAACAACCATCGCAGTCATATCGAAACAAGCCTCGCAATGCTGGGAAAGCCTGTTTGGAAAAGCGGGGTGTAGAAACTGTCCGTCGTAAGAGTCCATTTGCAAAGCAACAAAACACTGTAAAAGACGCAGGCCTTGAGCTGCATGCAGAAAAAGTGACAACATACATTTTGCATTGCGTGCCTCCATGACTGTGTCTACAGCTTTACGATTAGAAACTGCTAGTAGAAATTTCACAAATAATTGCACAGCAATGTCCATGGGGCGGAAACATTGTGCCACACCAGCAAAAACCTCACGCTCCCCTCCTCCCGGCTAAACGTTGCCACAGCACCAGCTGACAAAGGAAGGCAACTTTTGCCTGCAGCAACACTAATGTAAGCATCTGAGAAAAACAGTTGTTTACTTTGTTTGAACTATGGTTGCCTGAGCCCTGGGGAGAGAACTTTTCTTTGTACGTCTTTTGGTTCTTGACTCTGTGACAAAGACACAGATGAATAACAATGTCATTTTCCCCTGTTCTTTTTTCTTCCTACCCCACCCTCTCAAATAATTCATCAAGTCTGTTTAAGTTGCAGTGACTGCAGTAAATTAGATGTGACACACAAACTACATTATGCGTCAACCTTTTTTTCCTGGTGGATTCTTTTTTCCTTCCAACCAACAGCCTCCTCATTCCTGTTTAATTGCCACATAGCAAGAGACCAAATTCACATGCACCAGCAAGAAAACAAGCAGAGAGGAATATCTATTCCCTATTAGAATAAAAAAGTAGGAGATATAAGCATGTAGTGTTTGGCTAGGATAATGCCTTACTGGCATTGTGGCAGTTAGGCCATTGAGAAAAAAAAACTTCACACTGCTTACCCTGCTGAGAAGACGGATCATCCTGAATTTTCTATGCTGGTTCAGGCTGGTTTGTGTTGTTAGTTCTGGTTTCATGCTGGTCAACCAGCTATTGTGTTATTCACAAATTCCAATTTTTATTATATATTTTTATTATATATCGGGCAAAAGTTTTAAGAGTAATTAAGATTTTTTTTCCAAAAAAGTTTGGTGTTCAAGAAACAATTCTTATTGTCAATGTTGAAAAATGGTTTTAGCTACATAAAGGAGTATTTCACTTCCAGAATGAAAATTTCCTGATAATTTACTCATGAAAACATTACAGGATTTTTCTCGATATAGTGGACTTTAATGGTGACCAACGGGTTGAAGGTCCAAATTGCAGTTTTAGTGCAGCTTCAAAGGGCTCTACATGATCCCAGATGAGGAATAAGGGTCTTCTATAGCGAAACAATCGATCACTTTCTGAGAAAAAATACAAATTTATACACTTTTTAATCACAAATGTTCATCTCGCACTAGCTCAACTTAACCATTAGGTAATCCCGCATACGTGACATAGGTGGAAGTACCGACCCAGTGTTTACAAACCAAACGTGAAGAAAATCAAACCAAGGAATGTCAAACGCTCTTTACAAAAATAGGTAAAACAATGATGTCGGACAATTTTGAAGTTGGGAGGAGAAAATGAGATGGAGTTTTTCGTCTTACCCTACCTTTCTGAACCGAAGTACACAGACAAAGAACTAACTGCGCGTGACCTTTCCAATGTGATTATGTAATGCGTGAAGACACGCATGGGCATCGCAGAGCTAGTGCAATACAAGCATTTGTGGTTCAAAAGTATATATATATATTACAGTTTCATCTTT
>NW_015539839.1:544351-545528 GCF_001515605.1 Sinocyclocheilus anshuiensis | reverse complement strand
TTTCCCTCACTCTTCTCTCCCTTATCACTTTTGCATCACAGGGGATGTAAACAAGTCATCTTCGCTTCAGTGAGTGATACTGACATGCAATAATGTTTCTGCACTATTCTGCAATAAAAAAATAAAAAAATAAAAATATATATATATACAATATATATATATATATATATATATATATATATATATATATAGGATCTAAGATAATTTAATAATATTTAAATACTGTTTAAAAATGTATTGTAAATTTCAGTAGGGCTGACATCTCAAAAAAAAAAAAAAGACAAAATCATACTTTAACCCACACCATTCTCTATCCATTTGGTGTTTTAACATAATAATTTGCTTATGTGTCCCTTTAAGCCTGACTTTTCATTCTTTCCATTTCCATTCATTGTCTATGAAATTTCTGTCAGTCAGACCATTAAAGTGACAGCCATGTTTTGGCTTTTTACTGCACTGGTGTCAAAAGAAGAAAAAAATGCAGTACACTTTTAGAGGGTGGGTCATCTGGCTGCATGTCTCTTCCTTTCCACACTTGAGACATTATAGATGGCACTCAGTGCAAAGCATAAACCACATCTTGCAGTTTCAGATGTGCCAGAGCTGATAAGAGCACCCTATAATTTATGGATCAGCATGAATGTAACTGTCATTCCTTTTCAAGTTAACATCAGCAATCTAATCCAGTCTCTTTATCCAACTGGTCTTGATTCAGTAATTAACCAGCATCCTCAACAGTAGATCCTAATTGAGCAGTCAAACAGCCAAGAAACTCAATCTTATTTTAATCTAGAAATAATTATACATCATTCAAGATGCTTACCTTTACAAGTAACAATTATTACTATTACAATTGAACAATAAAACGCATAGAACACTCGGTTTCAAAATAATTGACAATAACATTGGCATTACAGTAAAAGCCTCCAAAAACCTAACGTAAAATTGTAAAATTCCACCAGTTTTTACAATGTTTCCAACATTTGAAATTGCGATACAGCGGTTGCATTGGTGTGCACACACCCAAAGCAGTCCACTCATTTACATATTGTGGCTTTAAAGGCACTTAGCGAGGAAACACTATTGCATGTCAGTATCACTCATTGAAGCGAAGATGACTTGTTTACATCCCCTGCGATGCAAAAGTGATAAGGGAGAGAAAAGTGAGGGAAAGAGA
>NW_015539839.1:521084-544279 GCF_001515605.1 Sinocyclocheilus anshuiensis | reverse complement strand
AGAAAAGTGAGGTAAAGAGAAAAGAGAAAAAAGATGAAACTGTAAATCCTTATCAGGAGGGAAAGGCAAAGGAGAAAGACGAGCAAAGGGGCCCTTAGATCAAAGCGCGACAAAATGTGCCGAGTGTTGACTCCAGGTACTGGGACGGGTCCGACTCACCTCGCTGTCACTTCTATCCCTTTCATCACCCAGGGCCTTGCAAAACAGGATATGAATAAGTCATGCTTAATATTGTCACCCTGATAATGGAGAGGGAAAGGCCCCAGAATCAGAAAGGTGTCACATTAAAAGCAAAGTGTTTGAAAGGAGCAATTCTGACTTTTTCCGTTTCCCCTCGACAAGATTTTATTTTTCAAAGTGGCACTAAAAGCTTGAAAGACTAATGTTGCTGTAGTGTTGAGGGGTTAGACTCTATATTGCTGAATACACTCGGAGGATATATTATGCTCCAAGAAGCAAATATTTCTAAGCGCAGGCACAGAATCGAATTTCAGTGCTTGAAAACATTGCACATTTGATAGGTGAGGTTATATAAATCACCAAACCAGTTTGTGTTTTGTGCAGGAGGAGGCTGTTCTCCACCTAAATTGTGATTCTACAGATTCTTGAGATTATGTAACTTTATTCTATGCTCATATTCCGATAAACTGTGGAATATTTTGGTTACACTTTTTTTAAGGTGTCCTTCTTACAGTGTAATTATACATTTAAGTACTGAGTAATATTAATTAACTACATGTACTTACTATGGTTAGGGTTAGGGTTTGGCTTAGGGTTACTTGCACGTAATTGTACATGTAAAATGTGTAACAAGGACATCTTAAAATAAAAGTGTTACCCATATTAAATATATTAAATATATATTTAATATTAAATATTAAATATAGCATTTAAAATACGGAGTTCTGGCAATAGGTGTATCATTTCACATGCTGTACATGGTAGACCGATCACAACAGACTGGACCATCTGACCAATCAGAGCAGAGTAGGCTCACTGAAAGGAGGGGTTTAGAGTGTCACGAATCCGATCCATGGACTTCCGTTCAATCGCCACCAGAGGTCACTCTTCCGTTACATTGACTCTCACACTACACAAACTGTTGCATGTCATCCCGGACTACATATCCCATCATCCATTGCACTGATTGCACACAGCTGTAACCAATCTCACACTCACTATATTACACCCACTCAGGTCCTTTTCAAACGGCCGAGTATTGTTTAGCGCTTATCACTCATCGTGTGATAGCTACTTTACGGAGCCTTTTCCCTGTGTTAGTTTCTAGTTCCTAGTTCTAGTCTTAGTCTAGTCTTGCCGTGTTTTCTGATTTCCTGGTACCTGAATTTTGCCTGTTTATCTTGAGTTAACCCTTTGCCTGCTGTTTCGGACTGTGTTTGCACCTCGCCTGAACTCTAGCTCGTGTCATTGGATAACCCCTCACGTCAAGCCCTCTGAATATTGTTAACCGCTTATCGACCACGCCCATTTTGAATTACTCTTCTGTCTTGCCCTCAGTATACCTGTTTGCCATTGTCTGACCCATGCCTGTTTTATGACCACGTCTCTGTCTCCTATTAAAGCTTTGCAAATGGATCCACAAGTCTCATGTCTCGTTTGCCCCGTAACATAGAGAGACTGAATCTTAGAACTGCTTTGAACGAATCGTTTGAGAATTGTTGAAAAATTAAGTGATATTAAATCCATATTTTGAGAAAACTAAAGCATTTTTTGATTTTGCTTAATATTGCATGCAAACCTGTTGTAGGAGACTCCCAAAACAATATTAGGAACCTTAAAAATGGCATAATAGGGGTACTTTTATGTTTTGAAAAGAAGTCTCTTATACTCACCAAGGCTGCATTTATTTGATAAAACAGTAATATTGTGAGATATTACTACAATTAAAAATAACTGTTTTCTATTTGAATCTATTTTAAGACCTAATTTATTCCTGTGATGGCAACGCTGAATTTTCAGCAGCCATACTCCAATCTTCAGTGTCACATGATCCTTCAGAAATTATTCTAATATGCTGTTTTGCTACTTTAGAAACATTAATTATTATTATCAAGGTTGCTATATATTTATTTTTTATTTTTATTTTTTTGTGAAAAATGAGAATTTCTGGATTATTTGATGAATAAAAAGTTTAAAAGAGCAGCATTTATTTAACATGGAAATCTCCTGTAACAATTTAACTGCCACTTTTTATCTCTCTTCTGAATTTGATGAGAAATGTTTGAGATCATATTGAGATCTCTGAGCACAGTTTGAGATCTTCTGAGATTATGACATCATTTATTCACCTGCATGTTGTTCCAAACTTCTTTGACTCTTTCTTCTTAAAACACAATAGAAGATTATTTTTGTTTGTCTGTTTTGTTTTTATTTCTATTAATTGTCCAAAACTTTCAAGCTCCATTAAGAACGTGTGAGAACCGATTAGGTTTGACATTAGTATGACATTTGAAGTTTGTGTCAAAGTGAATGAAGGCTTAATGTTCTATTTGTGATCACATCACTTTAAAAGACTATAAAAAATTATATGAGTCAAGCTATGTCAATTATTTTCCGTAAAACACTGATGTTCATAATATGGACACAAACAGCTGAAACATTTTTCAAAATATCTTCTTTTGTGTCCTCCAGAAATATGAGTTTGTAACAAAATGGAGGTGAGGAATCGAAGACAGAATTTTCATTTTTAGGTGAACTCTTCATCTAATCAAAAGCCTCAGATTGCTCTCCATTGCTGTCTAGGAGAAACAATTATATGGAAGCGATCTCGTTTGTGTTTTCCCTTCCTGTGGGTAAGGTCCACACGAGGTTGACGGAGACGGCCGACTGTACATTAAAGATCCATCTCTCCACGGACATGCAGTAATGCGGCCCACAAAGTGCTCTGCCTCATCTGCTCTCACAATGTACTTGTCTGTCTCCCTACCTCTCCTCCACAATCTACCCCGCTCTCAAACAATCTCCATCCCATCTACAACTCTTAGCTAGAGATGGCTTAAGTCAGAGGAAGAATCCATTTACAATGTGTGCTTTGGAGCAGCTCCCTGACAATGCATGGCAGATTAGAGTGACATCTGTGATGAATCTTTCATAAACACTTTCTCCAGCACCGAGGCTTCTCTGAGTTCCCCGCGCCGTAGTGAGTGCCTGTTCAGATGTCATCTCGACGGGTCCTCAGACTGAGGGGAGAGTGACACGGAACCCGCTGAGTGGGGCATTAAAATTAATCCAGAAGTCACACACACACAGCTGCAGCGCATCGCAACGGCAAGCCCCCCTCCCCCAACCGACCCACCGCAAAAGGCACCGCGACATGTGTCCACCGGCTCGTTCAGCTCTCAGATTCAGAGTCAATTTCATGTCCTCATCAATTCTTCACTGTGATTCTCCGCATTTGTTTCATTTGCATAACTTTTGTCTGTCTGTTTTCCCCGCTTTGAGTGGGAACACAGTTTTCCTTTCTTTGACATCCTCTTTAAGAATGCAGCTTCAAATTTAATGCGAGCAAAAGAAATATATAAATATATCAAAGGTTGACATGACGTTCCTCCGCATTATTCTCTTTGAAAGGCGCTTCTGTTCGTGCATTAAGGATACTGAGAGATAAGTGACAAGAGGGCACGGGCGCACACGGAGACACAGGTTACCTCTCGCAAACATGCCACATCCTGTTCCAATCTATCCCCTGTCTGCGATGAAGCCGGCGTGCAGCAGCAATACTGGCTACCAGACCAATGCAGCAACTAGCCTTTGATTCCATTTGACACTTGATTTCAACACCATTAATATCTACAATGAAAAGAAAAAGTTTTGCAGCAAAAACACTTTCTCTCATGAAACATGAAGCTAACACATACAAACACACATAGTTCTGGTCCCAAAGAGGGGTTCACTTTTACATCTTTTATTGTATTTGAATTCTTTATGGCAATATTGTTTTAATTCAAGTCATAATTCATTTTCATTTATCATTCTTTTGTCTACTATGGGCTCACTATTTGCCTGTACATGGGTTTCCATGTGCATTCTCTTTCATTTATAGATAGGCTACTTCACAGCTGCTTTCAAGTACGCTGACAGGCTGATAAATGATACAATAATAGCTAAAATGGCTCCCAAATTTTACCAATCCAAAAATACAGCGAAACATTTCTAAAACACCTGGTGAAAGCCCTCTTTAAATGTTTAATCGCCTTTTCTTATTGTAAAAAGTTCTACTAGGGTTTCCACTCATTCGCATACAGCCCAGTTCCCCGAGTGCGGCTGATTCTGATGGATTTTCTGCATTTGCTTGCTGCTTTTCCCACTTCCAGCGCTCAAGCGCAGTCCATTGTCCATTTTTGGGGGTGTTTTGGCGTGGGGGGTTGGGGTACAGATTCTGAAGGGAGTTGATGCAAATGATGTCTTGTTTTAAATATTGATCCCACTCCATTTCAGCTGAAGGTAGACCTCAAACTTGCAAACAGACGCTTGTCTTTTTAAATCAGCAGAACTGTCGCTTTTGTGGCTGTCTGTTTACAGAAACATTAATTATTATTATCAAGGTTGCTATATATTTATTTTTTATTTTTATTTTTTTGTGAAAAATGAGAATTTCTGGATTATTTGATGAATAAAAAGTTTAAAAGAGCAGCATTTATTTAACATGGAAATCTCCTGTAACAATTTAACTGCCACTTTTTATCTCTCTTCTGAATTTGATGAGAAATGTTTGAGATCATATTGAGATCTCTGAGCACAGTTTGAGATCTTCTGAGATTATGACATCATTTATTCACCTGCATGTTGTTCCAAACTTCTTTGACTCTTTCTTCTTAAAACACAATAGAAGATTATTTTTGTTTGTCTGTTTTGTTTTTATTTCTATTAATTGTCCAAAACTTTCAAGCTCCATTAAGAACGTGTGAGAACCGATTAGGTTTGACATTAGTATGACATTTGAAGTTTGTGTCAAAGTGAATGAAGGCTTAATGTTCTATTTGTGATCACATCACTTTAAAAGACTATAAAAAATTATATGAGTCAAGCTATGTCAATTATTTTCCGTAAAACACTGATGTTCATAATATGGACACAAACAGCTGAAACATTTTTCAAAATATCTTCTTTTGTGTCCTCCAGAAATATGAGTTTGTAACAAAATGGAGGTGAGGAATCGAAGACAGAATTTTCATTTTTAGGTGAACTCTTCATCTAATCAAAAGCCTCAGATTGCTCTCCATTGCTGTCTAGGAGAAACAATTATATGGAAGCGATCTCGTTTGTGTTTTCCCTTCCTGTGGGTAAGGTCCACACGAGGTTGACGGAGACGGCCGACTGTACATTAAAGATCCATCTCTCCACGGACATGCAGTAATGCGGCCCACAAAGTGCTCTGCCTCATCTGCTCTCACAATGTACTTGTCTGTCTCCCTACCTCTCCTCCACAATCTACCCCGCTCTCAAACAATCTCCATCCCATCTACAACTCTTAGCTAGAGATGGCTTAAGTCAGAGGAAGAATCCATTTACAATGTGTGCTTTGGAGCAGCTCCCTGACAATGCATGGCAGATTAGAGTGGCATCTGTGATGAATCTTTCATAAACACTTTCTCCAGCACCGAGGCTTTTCTGAGTTCCCCGCGCCGTAGTGAGTGCCTGTTCAGATGTCATCTCGACGGGTCCTCAGACTGAGGGGAGAGTGACACGGAACCCGCTGAGTGGGGCATTAAAATTAATCCAGAAGTCACACACACACAGCTGCAGCGCATCGCAACGGCAAGCCCCCCTCCCCCAACCGACCCACCGCAAAAGGCACCGCGACATGTGTCCACCGGCTCGTTCAGCTCTCAGATTCAGAGTCAATTTCATGTCCTCATCAATTCTTCACTGTGATTCTCCGCATTTGTTTCATTTGCATAACTTTTGTCTGTCTGTTTTCCCCGCTTTGAGTGGGAACACAGTTTTCCTTTCTTTGACATCCTCTTTAAGAATGCAGCTTCAAATTTAATGCGAGCAAAAGAAATATATAAATATATCAAAGGTTGACATGACGTTCCTCCGCATTATTCTCTTTGAAAGGCGCTTCTGTTCGTGCATTAAGGATACTGAGAGATAAGTGACAAGAGGGCACGGGCGCACACGGAGACACAGGTTACCTCTCGCAAACATGCCACATCCTGTTCCAATCTATCCCCTGTCTGCGATGAAGCCGGCGTGCAGCAGCAATACTGGCTACCAGACCAATGCAGCAACTAGCCTTTGATTCCATTTGACACTTGATTTCAACACCATTAATATCTACAATGAAAAGAAAAAGTTTTGCAGCAAAAACACTTTCTCTCATGAAACATGAAGCTAACACATACAAACACACATAGTTCTGGTCCCAAAGAGGGGTTCACTTTTACATCTTTTATTGTATTTGAATTCTTTATGGCATAATTCAAGTAATTCAAGTCATAATTCATTTTCATTTATCATTCTTTTGTCTACTATGGGCTCACTATTTTGGGTTTCCATTAATGACTCCCAAATTTAATCTATGAGGGACAAACCAAAAATATGGTGAAACATTTCTAAAACACCTGGTGAAAGCCCTCTTTAAATGTTTAATCGCCTTTTCTTATTGTAAAAAGTTCTACTAGGGTTTCCACTCATTCGCATACAGCCCAGTTCCCCGAGTGCGGCTGATTCTGATGGATTTTCTGCATTTGCTTGCTGCTTTTCCCACTTCCAGCGCTCAAGCGCAGTCCATTGTCCATTTTTGTGGGTGTTTTGGCGTGGGGGGTTGGGGTACAGATTCTGAAGGGAGTTGATGCAAATGATGTCTTGTTTTAAATATTGATCCCACTCCATTTCAGCTGAAGGTAGACCTCAAACTTGCAAACAGACGCTTGTCTTTTTAAATCAGCAGAACTGTCGCTTTTGTGGCTGTCTGTTTACAAAATAAGAGACTGAAAATGAGACCTGGTCCCAAAAGACGACCTCCTTGTTTAAATATGAATAATAAATACATATTAGATAAATAATTCTGCATTCTGAATTATTGAGAAGAGGAAGGATTTATGGATTTGTGAAACTCACAGCACTGAAACTAAGGATAATTTCAAGCAATAAGTGTCATTGGTGAGGCACATACACTTTGTGAGGGAAAAACGCTGCACGTTTAAAGGGATAGTTCACCCAAAAATGAAAATTCTTTCATTAATTACTCACCCTCATGTTGTTCCAAACCCGTAAGACCTTTGTTTATCTTCAGAACACAAATTAAGATATTTTAGATTAAATCCTAGAGAAGAAATCATTCAAAGTCATTATTACAACAGGAACAAAATCAAGTGAAGCAACTTCATCAATGTGCTAATGCTCAATATGAAAACATTTTTAATGCACAAAAAAGAAACATCTCATTCAGATGAGAGAAATTTAAAAGAATATAAGCTCAATCGACAGCTTTGCAGCAAAATGTTGATTGCCACAAAAAAAAAAATTCTGGGTTCCATTGAAGCAAATACAGTTTCAATACACTTAAAGCATGATGTGGAAGAGCCATTATGTCTGTTGTAATTCTGTTTTTGACCACTGGGTGGAGTGTGGGCCTTAATGAGTATATAGGTAGGCAAAGAGTAAGAGAAGGCAGGTGAATCAATTAAGCACATCTTTCCCCTTGTCCAAATACCCACACTTGCAGTCTTGGCCACTTGAGAGCGCGTGCGCGCGACAGGAAATAAGTGCGCAAGACTGTCCCAGGTCTTAAAAACGCCAGAGCACAGTGCCCTTAAAGCACACTAAATCCACACTATCTTGAATACCGCTCCGGAGCGCTATTCGAGGCTTAGTGTATCCCATCATGCATCATGTTCTGGAAATAAATCGTGAGACTTTTTGCCGAGATCTCGCGAGAGGTCACGGAAACCTTTCCAATGCAAGTTAAATATTAATATAATAATTAGCTATTACATATAATTTGGTAGAAAAACACTGTTTTTACGTTTTATTGGTGCAAAGATGAGTAGTGGTGATATTTATTTTGTACAACATTTGCAACTGCTTTTTATCACTTAATTAGAAGCACCACAAATTAAAATTGTCATGTTATAGGGACTACTGAACAGACATTTAGAAGCTGATTTTAAAATGCAAAGTATTTAAAATTAAAATTAAAATAAAGCTATGTAAACACTTGCATTTTTATAACACTACAAGTGTGTCCCATCAGGTAATTAAAAGTTCGACACACACTTGTGGTCTTCATCCTCATTTGAACACTTGGGCCAAATACAGGAAATACGTCAAGTAGTCAAGTGGTCAAGTGCAAAGACCGCAAGTGTGGGTATTTGGACAAGGCTAATAAGCAAAACATGCAAAGTGATCAACACTTTTAGTACACACACACCCACAGCGGTTTCAGTCAAAGGTTTCAGTTCTTACAAACTATCTTTAGTGCTTTGGTTTAAGTTAATAGGCCTATTTATTTTTCTGTCCAAACTATGGATGCTTCTATAGTTCGTTAGCACTGTTTTTCTCCTGCTGTCCAAGATCAGAGTTGACCTATGACCCTCCACCGTCACAGACAATCTTTCAGTTTGAGGGTCTAAGTTTTATGCAAAGAACTTTGAGCAGCTTAAATGAGGCAGCAAACACTGTAATTTCATGTTGTGTTGACAGCATGGCTTAAAGGCAAGCTTATCTCCATGCAGAAGAAGCCCCATCTGAGCCCATGATGGAGTTCCAGACCCAAAACGGGGCATAATCCGGCTCCACGGGGAGCCTCAGCAGGACTGATTCACTTAACATTTACTTCCATTCAAATGAGGCCTACAGCCACTGCTTCAGGAGACGCCATCATTAAGAGCGACTCCCTTAAATATAGGAAGTGTACGGCGAGTATTGCTGCAGGTGCAGTGAAACAGGATGAAACCGGCAGAAAGGGCGAAAGCCATACTGAGTTTGCACTGACCTTGCCTCAACGCAAGGTGTGAAATGAGGTCTTCAGGTCTGACCCCCTCATTCCTCCCTCGGCCTGGAATAATAATCATAAAAAAAGGGAAAATGCAGCCAAAAGCAGCAGCCCTGACTAAATGGGAATGTGATAGAAGAAATATTAGACTGTAGTGACCTAGTGTGCCTAAATAACGGGAGTATAACAAGATTAGATGTAGTTAGAGGAAGTAATTCAGTGTTAGATTTAACTATTGTATCTAATAATTTAGCCAGGCAATGTGAATGGGAAGTTTTGGATCATAGTAATATGGGAAGTGATCATTATCCTATAAAATGTAGTATAGGGATAGAAACTGAAGTATGCCAAGAGGAGGAAATTCCCAGATGGAGGTTTAAAGCTGCAGATTGGGATAAGTTCAAAGATGTATGTGAAGGTAAAATGATAAGTACACAATTTAGTTTTGAAGATGTAGAGGATGTGAATAATAAAATAAATATGATTCTGTGTAGTTCAGCACAAGAGATAATAGGGAAAAGTAAAGGGGCAAGAATGAAAAAGGCTGTACCATGGTGGACAGAAAAATGTAGTGAAGTAATTAAAACCAGAAACAGAGCTTTAAGAAAAGTAAAAAAATCTCATTCTTTTGATGATTTTATAAATTACAAGAGAACTCAAGCAGTGGTAAGAAAAGTAATAAGGATAACTAAAAGAAATTACTGGAGACAATTCTGTGATGAAATTGGTGTAAATGTAGATATAAGTGATATGTGGAATATGGTTAGGAAGATGGGTGGGAAACAGATGTATAAAAGTATTCCAGTTTTAATAAAAGAGGGTAGATATATAATGACTAATGAAGAAAAGGCAGAGGAATTAGTAGAAGCATTCGTTAAGGTTCATAGTAATAATAATATATCGGAAAGTATGAAAGTACAGAGGGAACACATTTTGAAAGAGAATCCTAATGTGTTGGTTCGAAAAGTGCCATCTGGATGCACATTGGATACAGATTTTACAATGTATGAACTGAAGCAGGTGTTACACGGGGTGAAACATACATCGCCAGGAAACAGCAAAAACAGCAGTAACAGCAGTTGGAAGTATGTGGCAAGACGTATGGAATAAAGAGTCAAAAGGGAGACACTTTCAACAGAAACGACAGAAAGTGGGGATTGAAAGAAAGGTATATGGAAACAGAAGAGAAGATACTGTTATAACCAGGATCCGTATAGGACACTCTAACCTTAATTATTCATTGCATATAATAGGAAAAAGTGAGTCAGATAGCTGCAGTTACTGTGGAATAACAGAAACAGTTGAACATGTGCTCTTACATTGTGAGGCATATAATAGACAAAGAAAGCAACTTGTTGAAAAACTAAGAGATATGGAAATCAATGACATTTCAGTTATGAATATATTTCAGAATGCACAGAAACATCTAAGGGTTTATGATTTTCTTCTAAAATATCTGAGAGATACAGATTTGATTAGAAGAATTTAGTTTTTTTTTAAATTTAATTTATTTATTTTTATTATATTAGTAGTATATCATATGTTCGTTCATCACGGCCTCACACTCCATCCCAGTAGGTGGCGGAAATGCACCTTAAGCTGGTTTGCCAACCGCCATTAAACACAAAAGAAGAAGAAGAAGAAGAAGAAGAAGAAGAAGAAGAAGAAGAAGAAGAAGAAGAAGAAGAAGAAGAAGAGAAGGCAGGTGTGTAATTAGAGGGAAGCACAACATTTTTTGACCGTGTCTGGAGGTGAATATGTGGAGGCCTCCAATGATATTGAATAAATCTGATAAAGCAGTATTTGGAGGACGATTTTTCTTGGTTGGAACTCACACGTCAGAAACTACCCTACAACACCTCAAGTGACAAAATGACTAGTATTTATGTCACTATATTTGTCAAAAAATGCTTCTTTGTGGATTATCACACATCACTTTGGAACCTTTTTAACTTTTAATGGACTAATCACTGGATTTCGCTTTGGATTTGTTTTTAATTGAACGTAGCAGTGAATCGAGGAGCAACCGCAACGAAGAGAATGGATGAAGCCAATCAGGTATGTGTAGCGCTACTTGAAAAATGACTTTGTGTGCACACATTTAATAGCGTAAATCCAATGCATTGGTTGCTTGAGTTTTAACGTTGCTAAGAAGGTAAATGAATTCTACAATATGTGAATATGAGTGTTGGGAATTATGATGATGATGTTGTGTCTTCTGGTGAACAAATAGAGACTATTGTGCCATTTGAGAAAGTTGAAATGGAGCCTGTGAGGGAAAAGAGGCCTACTAGGCTCACTCCTTAAGGCCTTATTGGAAAAATTGGAAACTCTGCAAAAGACAAGAAAGAGTAAACTAAACAAGGCAAAGAACTTAATGGCTATTATAAAAGATTTAATGTCCAGCCGAGAATGTGAAAAGGAGGTGCAGTGCTCTTTTGAGAAATTCATCAAATTGAGAGATGAAGCAAGGGAAATGCACAATTCTGTGATGGTTCTTTTGCCCAGTTAAGAAAAGGAAAATCAACAAACATGGTTCAATGGAAAGATGTTGATTTGTAATGGGTTTATAGATGATGTTGAGAAATGGTTGAGTACGGAAAGTCAAGTTTCATGTTCTGGTGTTGATGAAAATGTATATCAAAATGACATTAATCCAGAAGATAGCATTTCAAACATCTCACGTGATCAAGTAGACCATCTAGCAAGAAAAGTTCGAGCAGTGTGCGTAGTGGGAGATCTTCTGCTTCTTCAGCAAGAATCATGGCAGAGAAGGCTGCATTAATTGCACATGCAACTGCTTTAAAAGAGAAACATGCTTTGGAGCTGCAACAGGAAAAGCTGAGACACAGACAAGAACAACTGGATTTTGATGCAGAAATAGCAGCTGCTACTGCCAAAATTGCTGTTTTAAATAATTCTAACAATCAGTCTCCCAAAACCTGCACTGATGATATGAATGCATATAATGATTAAGGAACTGTGATGAGTGGCAAAGAAGTTACTCTCAACCCTCATGCAGAGGAATATATGCCAAAGAAATCTTCCCAGCAAGGAAGCTCAAGGAATGTGATTTGGCAAACTCACAGTGCACCACAAACTGATCTTAATTCTGCATCCCCAGTGCAAACATCTAATGTAATGCAGAACAGCGATGGAACATCAACTTCAAACATTTGCAGTATCATGCAAAAACAAAATGAGATTACTACCCTCCTTGTACAACAACAACAACAATACAGCACACTGCCTCAAAGAGATATTCCTGTGTTTGATGGTAATCCTCTGCAATATAGAACTTTCATCAGAGCATTTGAGCATGGAATAGAAGACAAAACCAAAAATAATCGAGACCTCTTATACTTTCTGGAACAATACACACGAGGTCAGCCTAGGGAACTTGTGCGCAGTTGTCATCATATGGATGCACAAAGAGAGTATTTGCAAGCCAAAGCATTGTTAAAAGAACATTTCGGTAATGAGTTCAAAATAGCTGCTGCATATGTAGAGAAGGTTCTTGGATGGCCTTCAATAAAGTCAGAGGATGTAAATTCATTGCAGAGTTATGCTCTCTTTTTGCGTGGATGCTGTAATGTAATGGAATAAATTGATTATATGGAGGAGCTGTAGATGCCAAGCAATTTGAAAACCATCATCATGAAGCTGCCTTACAAATTAAGGGAAAAGTGGAGAACTGTTGCATGCGAGCTAATAGAAAGGTGCAATCATAGGGCACGGTTCAAAGATATCATGGCATTTATTGAACGTCAAGTCAAAATGTCATCTGATCCACTGTTTGGTAATATCCAGAGTACCCAACCTGTACAACAGAAATCTCAATCTAAGACTAAAATTAGAAACAGCTTTGCAATAACGGTTGTTACCAACAGTAAATCAATCCAATGTTGTGAGACTGATTTAAGATCAAAGTCCCGAATTGTATGTTTGTGCTGCAAACGTGATCACTTACTGGAGGATCAGTGTACACAAATGCAAAACAAGCTGCATAGAGAAAAATTTAACTTTCTAAAGGAGAAAGGTATTTGTTTTGGCTGTCTTTGTGTTGGACACATGAGCAAGGATTGTGACAAGCTCTTGACTTGTGCAGCATGCGGCCAAATGCATCTCAGCATTTTGCATATTCAACAAAAGGAAAGAACGGGCACTCAGGATCAGAATCGTCCATCTCTAAGTAGTGCACATGTCGCCCTTAAAATGTGTGGGCAAACAGGGGCCAGCGGCGATGGAGACCTGTGCATTTTCAATTATACCAGTTCAAGTCAAATCCAGTAAGGGACAAAGGGTAATTCAAACTTATGCATTTTTGGATCCTGGCAGTTCTGCCACATTTTGTTCAGAACGCTTAATGCACAGTTTGAAATTAAAAGGAAAGAGAACTAATATTGTTTTGAAAACAATGGGCAATCAAAAGGCTATTAATAGTACTATTTTGACTGGATTGGAAGTGTCTAGCCTTCTTGATGACATCTTTTACAGTCTTCCAGAAGTCTTCACTCAAGAGAGTATGCCTGTGGCCAGAGACAACATTGTCACTCAAAGGGTTTTGGATAAATGGTAATATCTGAAAGGTGTTAAGATCCCTCAAATTCCTGCTGATGTGGATTTGCTGATTGGAGCAAATACGTCCAAGGTAATGGAGCCCTGGGAGGTTATAAACAGTCATGGAGAAGGACCTTATGCAGTTAGAACCCTATTGGGATGGGTTGTAAATGGACCACTCCAAGGAAGCAAGGATAATAGGAACAAGATCGAATGTCCAGATGTTACTGTTAACAGGATTTCTGTAAGCAAATTGGAGGAGATGCTCAGTAAACAATATAATCATGACTTTAATGAGAATGCTGATGAGAAAAAAGGAAATGCCAAGAGAAGAGCATGCATTTATGGAAAAGGTAAGCAAGTCAATTGAGCTTCAAGATGGACATTTCAAACTGAATCTTCCTTTCAGGATGGAAAGCCCCATGTTGCCAAATAACCTTTGTGTGGCTAAACAGCGCTTAATTGGATTGAAAAGCAAATTTGAAAGAAACAAAGCTTTCCATCAAGAATATAAAGATTTCATGGATGAGGTACTGAAGCAAGGTTATGCTGAAAAAGTGCCATTGCATCAGGTAAAACAGGATGAAGGGAAAGTTTGGTATATCCCTCACCATGGGGTTTATCACCCCAAGAAAGGAACATTAAAGGGTTAGTTCACCCAAAAATGAAAATTAGCCCATTAACAAACGTTGGTTTTCACGAGACTCACCGGCGCATGCGCAGCACTGACCTCATAGGTAATTCCCCCGGAACTGCTTCCAGTGAGCACAACAGTGAGCGCAAGCAACATTAAAGTGATCATTACGTTTATGAATATGGTTTTTTTTTTTTATGAATGGGCGCATTTTATTTAACTGCTTTTGGATGGATGCATGCAACACCCGCTGAGTGGCATTAAACAGCTTGAAAGATCAAAGACAATTTTTAATATAACTCCGACTGGATTCATTTGAAAGAAGAAAGTCATGTACACCTAGGATGACTTGAGGGTGAGTAATTTATGGGCTAATTTTCATTTTTGGGTGAACTAACCCTTTAAGAGTGGTATTTGATTGTGGAGCTGCCTTCAAAAGTACATTGCTTAATGATCAACTTCTACAGGGTCCTAATTTGACAAATTCACTGTTGGGAGTTCTTGTGAGGTTTCGACAAGAGCCAATTGCATTTATGGCTGATGTAAAGGCAATGCTTCACCAGGTCAAAGTTGCAGCAGAGGTACTGATTTTCTTCGTTTTCTATGGTGGCAAGATGGTGACTTAAAGCAAGAACCTGTGGAATACAGGATGAATGTGCATTTGTTTGGAGCCGTGTCATCTCCAAGTTGTGCTTGCTATGCTCTATGCAGAACTGCTGAAGACAATAAAGCTGACTTGCCGGAAAAGGTAATTGACACAGTTCACACAAACTTCTACATGGATGATTGTCTGAAAAGTGTAGCTTCAGAGGAAGAGGTCATCTTAATGATCAAAGATCTCATGGCTGTTTGTTTAACAGGAGGTTTCCAGTTAACAAAATGGGTTAGTAATAGCCATGCTGTGCTGCAAACTGTACCTTAAGAACATAGAGCCCATGGCATAAAAATGATGGATCTGGACAAGGATCAACTACCAATGGAAAGAGCTCTTGGTTTGTGGTGGTGTGTTGGATCAGATACTTTCAAGTTTAAAATGACTATCAAAGATCATCCTTGCACCAGGCATGGTGTTCTGTCGACGGTATGCTCTGTATATGACCCTTTAGGATTTTTGGCACCATTCACTCTCACAGCCAAAATTCTCCTGCAAGAGCTATGTAGGACAAGATGTGGATGGGATGATCCACTACTCTCAAATCGCCAAAGACAATGGTCTTTATGGTTGAAAGAGCTTGGGAGGATTGTAGATTTCAAGGTGGATAGATGTCTTAAACCAACAGGGATGGACAAGCCTACCAACGTTCAGCTGCATCATTTTGCAGATGCAAGTACACTTGGATATGACACTGTAACGTATATTAGGATGGAGACAAATCATGATATCCACGTAACTTTCCTACTCGGCAAAGCTAGAGTAGCACCTTTGAAACAAGTAACCATTCCACGTCTTGAATTGACAGCTGCTGTACTTGCTGCTCGAGTGGACAAAATGTTGAGGGCAGAGATACAGTTTCCATTGGTGGACTCTGCGTTATGGACAGACAGTATGTCTGTGTTAAAATGCATAAAAAATGAGGACAAACGTTTTCTTACCTTTGTGGCCAACAGAATCTCTGCAATAAGAGAAATTACAACACCGTTACAGTGGAGATATATACCCATGTCTCAAAATCCAGCAGACTGTTGCTCTAGGGGTCTGAAAGCAGATCAGCTGTTAACAAACGGAGAATGGATCAATGGACCAGGTTATCTGTGGAAACCAGTGGAAGAATGGCCAGTTCAAATATTTGATTCTACTCTTAAAGCGGATGATCCTGAGGTAAAGAGAAGCATGTGTGTAAATAGCACTGTTGTAAATTAAATGCCAAGTGTAACAAATGCTACTCATAGACTGAATATTTATTTTTCAGACTGGACAAAGTTGAAGGTTGCTGTTGCTTGGCTCTTGAAGTTAAAGAAAATTCTGAAACAACGGAGTCAAAAGCGGAAGGATATTCAAGCCTCTTTGGGCACTTCTGGAGTATTAATTTCTTCTAAGAAGATAGAGCAAGAGCTTCAAAAACTAACAGGCTCTGTGATCACACCAAATCTAACTTTAGAGGTCTTGAATGAAGCTGAAGCAGCTATTGTTGCATTCAGTCAATGGCAACAGTTCAGAAAAGAAATTGCTGCTCTGTCGTCTTCACCTGTTTCAAAAATAAAAAGAGACAGCAAGTTATATAAATTGGATTCTATCTATCAAGACGGTCTTTTGAGAGTTGGAGGATGATTGAGGAATTTTGCTATGCCTGAGGAAAGAAAGCATCCGATCATTCTGGCTAAGGATCAGCATATCACCACACTCATCTTGTGGCATATACATCAACAGTTAAGCCACAGTGGAAGAAATCATATGCTTTTCAAGCTGAGGAAAAGATATTGGATCATTAAGGGTAACACTGCTGCCAGAAAGATCATATTTAGTTGTGGCCATTGCAGACATTTTGGAGTTAAGGTGAGTGAGCAGAAGATGGCAGACTTGCCAAAGGAGCGTCTCCTTCCGGATCTGCCTCCATTTACAAATGTCGGGGTGGATTATTTTGGTCCTGTGGAAGTTAAAAGAGGACGTTCCATTGCAAAATGTTATGGAGTCATTTTTACTTGCATGGCAAGTCGAGCAGTTCATCTGGAAGTCGCCTATTCTTTGGACACTGATTCATGCATCAACTCTTTACGAAGATTTATTTGCAGACGAGGGCAAGTAAATCACGTAAGATCGGACAATGGTACAAATTTTGTTGGAGCCGAAAGGGAGTTAAAGGAAATGCTTAGTTCATGGAATAAAAGCAAGATTCAAAAGGTAATGCTCGAGAAAGGTGTCCAGTGGAATTTCAATCCTCAGGGAGGTTCACATTATGGCGGAGTGTGGGAGCGTGTGATCAGAATGATCAAAAGAATTTTCAGCAAACTTTGGATGATGAAGGATTCCAAACTGTGCTGTGCGAAATTGAGGCCATTCTGAACGATCGCCTAATAACCAAGCTGTCAGATGACCCTAATGATTTGGAGCCACTTACTCCAAACCACCTTCTTCAGATGAAAGGTAAACCAGTACTACCTCCTGGACTATTTGACAAATCTGAATTATACAGCAAGAGGAGATGGAAACGGGTCCAGTATATGTGTGACTTATTCTGGAAAAGATGGACAAATTAATATTTGCCTTTGCTTCAAGATCGGCAGAAAAGGAATAAGGAAAGGAGAAACTTTGTTCCTGGAGCAAAGGAAGCAAAGTTTCCTTACTTTAGCAAAGGAAAACCAGTCTCGTCTTGGCTTATATCGAAATCCTCCGACATTTTTCTTTGCAAATCTTCGGTTTGTACTTCTAATTCGTGACCGGCGTTTTGTTTTGTTCTCTCTCTGCGTTCGTCACTTATCACGCAACGCCGACATCTTACGTCATCCGCCGGCACGGCTTCTGCGTATGACAGTTGGCGGAAGTGATAGAAAAGTGTTTATTACATTTGAAATTGGATATTTTTCTTACAAAAACACATGGATTCGCTACAGGAGGCCTTTATTCACCCCCCGGATCCCTGTGAAGCACATTCTATTATGGATTCGCGCGCATTATTTGACGAATTGTGGACTGTTTAACTGCAACACCCGCTGACTGCAATGATAGAGCTTGGAATAGCCAGGCCAATTTTTAATATAACTCCGACTGGATTCGTCTGTAAGAAGAAAGTCATATACACCTAGGATGCTTCGAGGGTGAGTAAAACACAAGCTCATTTAAATTTTTGGGTGAACTAACCCTTTAATACACTGAAATAAAGGTTCCAAAATGGGGTTGTCACAGTCATGCCACAAAAATAACCATTTTGGGTTCCCCAAAGAAACTCTCAGTGAAGAATTTAACCTTTTTGTTTGATGTGAAAGGTTCTTCATGGAACATTAGGCGGCAATAAAGAATCTTTATTTAAGAAACGTAAACAAAATGCAAACTTTTGCCATGACAATGTATCACCATAAACAACTTTACAGCTCAGAGAATTCACAGTTTTAACAAAATACAAGGTTTAACAAAATAATTAATGTAATTCTCCTAAATATCCTATATATCAACACTATGCCACAAATGTTTTTGTTTGAGCCTTGTATTGAACCTGAATATCCCATTACATAAATGTCAGGAGAAACGAAATTCTGTACATAGGGCTCGGTATTTTAAAAGAGCAAAAATTGACTTTTTAACTCAGGTTTCACATATAATGCCTATGATGTTAAAGTTGGGTCAAAAGCCAGTCTAATGTACACCTTTCCAATTGCAATGTTGCTGCGAGTTCGGGGTAAACCTTGTTAACTCAAACAACACAAACATGTGCTGATGGTCTTTGTGCTAAATTGGCTTTGTTGCCATTATGTAGCCCTTTTCAAAGAAGAAATGCCTTACAAACCCATCTAACGAAAGAGGTGGTTCACTCCCCTGAGCAAGAGAGCAAAAGGTGGCGAGACTCATCCCTAATAACATCATTTAGAATTCACCTTCTCAAAATAGACTAATGCCTTCTTGCCTTGAGGGCCCTTCATACCTTAACAGAAACCTCTCTTTAGTTCAGGTTCCATTAAGCTAGAACACCATGCTCTGTTAGTGCAACGTGTGCAGCAGAGAGAGAAAAAGAACAGAGGGGGAGGGAGAGAGAAAGGTGTGCGTGTGAGATAGAAGAGAGGATGTGTGTGCTACCTCAGGTGATCCTACTTTTTGTTTTTAAACACTCTGAGAGCAACGTCACTGTGCTTGACAGCTTGTTAATGTCACCACGTTGTTCCTGAAAATCCCATGGTGCTTTGCATTAGCACTCTGCTTGCCTCACACCCCCGGGCGGCTTCACTAAAGTAGCACCATGAACACACACTGCCCAGGAGCATCACTCATACACACACATGAAAGCTCAGCAGGATACGGCAGCCAGTGTAGTGCTTCTGAGAATAAGACTGTGTTAGAATGATTGTTAAATAACACAAGAATACAGGCATGTTTACACTGCCACTTACGTACACAGGAACATCCATTGAAAACATATTACAGAAGAGTGTGAAACATACATATCCTGTTACATGTCAGAAACTCTATGATCTGTTTAATCGACAAGGATGCTCCAAGAAAAACATATTACTTTGGAAAAGCATTTTGAAGAACTATAAATTGATGGTATGGCATACAAAGCAAGGCATATAAAGTATGCTGTGGTTATGTTGCAACTTGTTACTATCCTCTCCTCTTCTAAACAATGCTGTCGAAATCTGTTATTCCCAAGTTCCTGGGTGTGCACATCACAGAGGATCTCTCCTGGACTGACCCGACCTTGCCCCCCCTCCCCTCTTTTGCCCCACGCACCACTGAACTCTGACCCTCTGATGGACTCTCCCACTCCCCCCTCCCAAATACACACACACACTGTCACTTTAATCAGTCTGAATAAGCTCTTTTGCACTACAATCATTATATCTGCACTGTTGTTTACTTCACTGGTTTGCACTCTATCTGCCATGCGCCTTGTGCTGCTTTATATATTTTTTTACATTTTACCTTATTTGTATAATTGTATAGTTGTATTTTATATTTAAATCTGTATCTTTTTGTATTTATGTTCTACTGTTAGTGTTATCTGTATGCACCAAGGGTCTGAGAGTAACGCAATTTCAATTCTCTGTGTGTATGTGCTGTACATGTGGAAGAATTGACAATAAAGCAGACTTGACTTGACTTGACTTATTCACATCTTATAGAGCAAGATGTTAATAAATGTTTAAAAACAATGCAGAAATGATCAAATTAAAATAAATCTGTTGATTCAATAACTGTAATTGTGGTAACTGTGTGTATGTATATTTTATTCACTGTGAAATTTCAACAAGTGAAACAAGTAAAAAGTATTATTTATGGACAGCATAAAAAGAACAACATATTTGTTTCTTTTTACATTCGTTTTTCTATGGGCAGCATATAAAGAAACTAAAAAAATATATATTTTTACATTAGTTTTTCTTTTATGTTGCAGTTTTTGTTGCTTTATAATTTAATACATTATTTAAAAAATCAACAATCATTATGTATATTTGAATCATTTCTGTCAAATTTGGTTTTGAACTGCTTTGAAAAGCCTTTTTTCTATTTCTGATAGCCTGCACTACTAATTAAAAAAGTATTTCACATAATCCAAAAGGTATTTCTGCTGTTGAGCCCATAATATACATCTATTTTCATCGCCTCAGGGTGCTTTGCTCTGTACAACCTATTTAATTCAGTGTCTCTAGAGTGTATCATATGATTCTGGCTTTAGGCAACAAAAGCTTTTTACTGATAGTTTATCAACAACCCAACATGAGCTCAGAGAACAGAACTTGGAATGATGAGCTCTGCTAAATAGACTACATGAATACAACTTTACACCTGACTGAATATCATCACACATTTTATCTATCCATCAAACACTAATTATTGACAAAGATCATCTGATTGGCTGAATTAGCTGTCAATCAGTACAGACAGACTTGTTCAGGAATATAGCCACACACATGCTGCTGTACATGGCTATTTCTGTCATCCCGATTGCAATGGTTTGATTTAAATGTTTTAATGCATCTGACAAACATGTTTATACAAAGCAACTTTCAATGGATTATATGTTTTATCAGGTCTTGCATTTCCTGGGACTCAAACTCATGACCTTGGTGTTGCTGGTGCCATGGTCTCCTGTTTGAGCTTCAGAGAATCAACACTTACAGGTCAATTAAAATAAGAGTGAAAACTTTAGTATACATTTTAATAAGAGTGAACACTTTAATGACATATATATACCTCTACATAAAAGCCAGGGCATTTGTAAGATTTTTGGATGGCCCAGAGATGACTTAAATGGCAATTAAATGTGTGATGCACTGTGTAGCCCTGCCCTCTAGTGTTCTACTGTGGACTTACAGCTGGATATATCAAATTAAGGTTTGGTACATTTGGAATATAGAGATTGGTTTGTCTTTTCATTAAGGGTGTATAACAGTTATTCATATGGTAAATATTATTTTATTTTCCCATATAAATAATCTATACTCTACAATTTAAAAGTTTAGGGTTTGTAAGAATTTTTAATGTTTAAAAAAAAGTGTCTTATGCTCACCAGAGCTACATTTATTATCAAAAATGCAGTAAAAACTGTAAAATTTTGACATAATCTTGTAATTTAAAATAACTTTTTCTATTCAGTTTATTTTAAAATGTTTTTTTTTCTGTGATGCAAAGCTGAATTTTCAGCAGTTATGCTGCGTCATATTTTTGCAAAAGCCGAGGTAATATTTAAAAAGATTTTTTTTGTAACAATGTAAGTCTTTACTGTCACTTTTGTGACACAATTTAATGCATCCTTGAACTATATATATAATAATAATAAATAATAACTTCTAAAAACAATCTTCTGTGATGCAAAGCTGAATTTTCAGCAGTTATGCTGCGTCATATTTTTGCAAAAGCCGAGGTAATATTTAAAAAGATTTTTTTTGTAACAATGTAAGTCTTTACTGTCACTTTTGTGACACAATTTAATGCATCCTTGAACTATATATATAATAATAATAAATAATAACTTACTGAATCCAATTTTTTTACATTATGCTAATGTTCTTACAACAGTAGAATTCAAAGCAAACAAACTGCACATTAAATACACTAACTGGATATGTGTTTTTTTTTATCCCTCATACTTAAATTTTGAGCGTGTCCAGCAATTTCAATTACTTATTATTTCTGATTATTGATAATTGGCTTACACTTAATCCACATTCATGCATTACATTCATTACAACATAAAAAAGTCATTGCTAATTCATTTTCCTCATTTGTCCAGTTAAAGAATACAGATAATGATAAAGACAGAAGTAAGATAGAACACTGAATGTTTCTTACTAATATGGTGTCTGCTTGACCACTGGATGAATCTGGAATGAAATTAGATTATACCAAATAAGAGACAGAAAAGATAATGAAATAGATAAAAGATGTATAAGATCTCTTAAGTATATGTAAAATTAATATCAGCCTGAAAGACTTGGCTTGCAGCCACTTTATCAGACCGAACTTAAAGTCCACTGTGATCAGCCCAGCAGAGACTTTGTGAGAATTACATCCACTCACAACCACTTCTTTTGCTTGCATTGTAGTGCACAAGCACAACCATGCATATAAATACTGGCACGTCCCCCTAATGGTCGCCAAATGATAACTGGCCTTTCCCCAGTCCTAGAGCCATGTATGGGGCAGCCAGGCATGGTGATCCGACCCTCACCCCCACCTCCATAAACCCTCCACCCCTTAGCATATTGCAGTCATTCCTTGTTCATTTCACCCCATTTAAGCCTGAGGGCCTCTCTGTCGCTCGAATGTGGGGTGAGGAGAGCGATCACGTCCAGCCAGGTCAAGGGGTTCCGGGTATAATTCTTACAAGCCCCAAAGCTTGGTGTCACTGAGGGTGAACAGTCCCGTTTGGATATGCTCTGGTAGATCATTTAGATTGCTGTTGCATGAAGGCCAGGTATTTCGGTCAAGAAGTAGTTATGAATGTGTTGACCCTTTCATTACCAGGATTGTTGCATGTTCGCCATAACAAACTAAGAAAAGTATCCGATTGCCAGAGAATGTCTCAGGTTACGTATG
The DNA here is from genome assembly GCF_001515605.1 of Sinocyclocheilus anshuiensis. Classification (NCBI taxonomy): domain Eukaryota; kingdom Metazoa; phylum Chordata; class Actinopteri; order Cypriniformes; family Cyprinidae; genus Sinocyclocheilus; species Sinocyclocheilus anshuiensis. Next base: position 521,434 of record NW_015539839.1, on the reverse strand, counting down.
TAACTGTGGGATTACAAATTTAACAATCTGTTTAAAATATGCTGATCCTATGTTCTGACATAGCATCACATGAAAAAATAAGGTGAAGTACATTGTATTTAGCATTTAAGGTAAATTACATCAGACAAATGATTATCTTAAGCAAAGTGTAGCAAGAGGTTCCTGTCTGTTCCTGTTCTCTTATTGTTAGTCAAATGAACCAGATTACCGAGACCATCACCTTTTGTTTGTAATGGCTCTTGGTGCCTCTGCCCCAATCTTTGAGTAGTTATACTGATTGAATTAGGACTGTCAGACTGATTGGATTAGCACCTATGCATTTGAATGACACTGTTATGCTGATGAGATCA
>NW_015539839.1:519475-520154 GCF_001515605.1 Sinocyclocheilus anshuiensis | reverse complement strand
CTGATTGGATTAGCACCTATGCATTTTAATGACACTGTTATGCTGATGAGATCAAGGCTGGGAAAATGCCTGTGTCGGGCTGATTCCTGTACTTCATTTGCATGCTATGGGTTAGATTGTCTCCACCTCTACGGAATGTATCCCGCCCCCTTAAAATTTATATAAACTACAATGTATCACTGCCTTAGTCAGACTTGGATGACTGCAGCGACGCTCGAGTCCTCAATAAAGAGTGACTTCTGTATGAAACATATAACAACGTCTCCTGGTCTCTGCTTCAACAAGGAAAAAGTTTCCAACAGTTTTGGTGCCGTGACCCGGATAGAGCTCCTCACCTGAATCCAGATTGAAACTTCAAGCTCAACAAAGATCTGACTAAGTTCCAGACTGAATCTTTGTGTACAACCAAGGGTTGGTGAGTTCCACTCTATCCAAAAGAACCTTTAAGACCAGTACAAATTTGTTATCCTCTGCGCCGTCAGAGAAGAGTTAACAGACAGCTGTAGGGTTTGGTTAACTAAGTTATCCTCTAAAAAAATTTTATTTTAGAGATGAAGGTTATCCTCTGTTTCGGCAGGGAAGAATTTGTTATCCTCTGTTAAGACAGGGAAGATTAACATTACGTGTTAATATTTGTTACCCTCTGTTTCGGCAGAGAAGAATTGGTTACCCTCTGTTT
>NW_015539839.1:519162-519444 GCF_001515605.1 Sinocyclocheilus anshuiensis | reverse complement strand
CCGGGCGCAAAGTCAAGACAAGACGGGGCCACTGAAAGGGCCTGCAGATCCCCAACTCTCTTGAGGGAAGATATCGCCAGAAGAAAGGTAGTTTTTATAGTAAGGAGGCGATCAGATATCTCCTCAATAGGCTCGAAGGGAGGCCTACAGAGAGCCTCTAGCACCACCGCGAGGTCCCACGTGGGGACACGAGATCATGCCGGAGGCCTCAGCCTCAGCGCACTGCGGAGGAAACGTGTAACTAGGGGGGGTCTGCCCACTGACTGACCACCGAGGGGGGCG
>NW_015539839.1:515495-518793 GCF_001515605.1 Sinocyclocheilus anshuiensis | reverse complement strand
ATCTCCTCAGAGAAAGATGGCCGCATCAGCAAGCTCTCTCTCAGAGGGGGAAGAACCGCAGCGCGGGCTTCCGAGCCTCGAGAACGAGCTCTAGATCTAGGGAGCACGGGTGGAGATAGGACGAGCCGTCTCCAACCCGTCCACCAGATCATGTGTGATCACCGCGATCTCAGTCGCCGCTGTGCCTCAGCAGCAGCGGGACCGCAATCGCAAGATCACAGGCACGGACACACTCCTCGGAGCGTGCCCGGCGAGAGCGGAGCGTTTATTTTTGGAAAAGCACAATCCGCCCCCCGAGAGCCGACTGCGCGAGCTTCGCTCCCCATTGATGCTGCTTATTATAATATCAGGCATAATATGCTTGTGTAACTCAAGTTTGTGTAACTCATGTTTGTGCAACTGGCGAGCTCTTCGACGCCCTACGTATCAATCTCCTCGGAGAAAGACAGGAGGAGCGTCACGCCCTCTACCCGGGGTGAAGTACCGCAGCGCGGGCTTCCGAACCCCGAGAGCGGGCGCTGGATCTGGTGGTTAACGAGGTAGATAGGGACGTGCCAGTCTACATTCCCTCCACCGGATCCATATGCGAAACCCACGAGCACAGCCGCCGCTCCGCCTCGGCGAAAGCGGGGCCGGCACCGCGAGAAACGCTAGTGAAGGCTCTCTCCTCAAAGAGAGCCCTCTGAGAGCAAAGCACGGCAGTAACACCAAAACGGGCCGTCAGCTCCTTTTTTTTTTTCGAGAGCTGACTCTGCGTGCTTGCTCCCAAGCAGACAGCAAACAAACTATGTGTATCCCCACCCGTAAAGTAACGCGGGCAGGGAGGAACACACAGCCTGAATGCTGCCTGCCCTCGCCTTAGGTGAATGGTTTTGTCTTGTTTTTAGATTCGTGACAGACAACACTAAATAAGACTCACAAACAGATATCAGACTGACACACACACAAGAGCGCTTGCTGAATGACAAAAAGCTGACGCTGGTCTCACCGCACGTGCTTTTATAGCCTCCTGGTCATTACGTTACCCACCCGTAACGTCTCGCCCATCTATTGGTCTGATTACACACGAGGTTCAGAGCCGGTCACGCTGAAGGGCGTTCCCCTAGCGTTTTCCGACGCAGCTCGAGTTCCTGAAGAGGAACACGTATTCATCATGTGAATTGTGGGTAGCATTTCTCTTCAGAGACGTTTGTCATGTCTTTGAGTGTAATGGCTGTTGTCAACCAAAAGATGGCAGCAAAAGATGATTCAATACAAATGCCTCAAAGGCAAAGGCAAAGGTTTGTTATTTTTCTTTCTTATAGTCTGGTCAGTTAAGTGCACTGAAAAAAATGGTGTAGAAACCGTTTTCACAATTAATCACAAAGAAACAGCAAGTAACACTTGAATTAAATGTAAGTTACACTTATAAATGCAGTTACACTAATTATGTCTATGGGTTCAATTCATGTTCCTTCTAAATGCAGCTGTGTACCTTTGTTTGATTGCACCATAAGCATCACTGACTTCATAGCTGATCAGTTTTGTTGCCATGAAAACCAAAGAGCCACTTGTGAAACTTCACAATGAACTAGGAAGAAAAAAAAAGCTGGACAAGGTTATCAAAAGTTTGGCAAAGCTTTGAACCTCTCTAAGAGCCCTACAATGTCCATTGTAATGAAATGAAAAACACATGGCACAATCCAGACACTGCTAATATCGGGCTGCCCTACAAAATTGAGCAACAAGGCAATGGGAGCAATTGTAAGTGATGTGACCAAACGGCCAGCTACAACACTGACAGAGCTTCTTGGACTGAAATAAAAGGGACTGTCCAAACATCAATGTCTTCAGCACTTCTTAGACTCTGCTTTTTTGGGAGAGTGGGTAGAACTAAGAAATCTATTTTTGAGAAAAGAATGTGTTGAAGGCATGTAGCAAAACCTGAAACATTTTGTAAAAGAAAAAAAAAAATAAATGTTTGATGGTCAGAAATTGCACTCATCAGCCTGACAGTAAAGTGCAAACTAAATACAGTCTAGCACCCTTGTAGCATCCATTCTTTCTATCAAATATAGTGGAAGAAGCATCATGCTTTGGTATTCATCAGGAGCAACAGGACAGTTTTTGGCATCAATAGAATGTGGATAAATCCTCAAGGAGAACCTGTTTCAGTCAGCCAGAAATCTGTGTTTAGGTCGAAGATTCGTTTTCCAGCAGCACAAAGTACACAGCAAAACCTGGCTTGAATAAAACAGAGCAGAATGATTCAGCCAGAGCTCAGATTTCATTCAGTAGAGTTGTTTGGATGATTGCTTTAGAAAGTTATTGCTGTAAGCTCAGCAATCCAGTAACACTCTTTCAATTGGAAAAAAAAGAAAGAAAGAGAAGTGTTTACCTCTTTCTGAAGCCAAATTTGTTCCTTTGCAAATAATACAAGAAAAGCAACCACATTTTTATAACAACTATCAATGAATCGACAGGTTTGTGAGATGGAGAACATAACACTAGAAACACTAAAATGTGAAGCAATACTTTGGACCTAGATATAATTAAAACACATCTTTCAGATTCAAAGAAACAGGTACAGGTGCTGGAAATAGCATTTCATCCTTTAAACCAGTGGATTTGCCGAAGCTTGTAGCCTACATGTCCAACACAACAATGTATAGGCTACCTATTCATGAGGTGAGGAAACAATTAGGCCTACAACATAGCCTACTGATATAAACAGACGTGTAAAAAAGTGAACTCCTGCTGTTTTCAGAAAGCCTATTGACAAAAAGTCAAATGATCCTTCAAAGCTCTGTCTAGATTTGCATTTAACACCACACTGCGCTCAATGTTAATAAAACAAAACAAAATATTATATAACCAATACAATTTGGAAGAAAAAATGTTGACAAAGCATGATTGTGTGGTAGCCTACAGATCTATACACCCTTTTAATATATAAGAAGTTCATATTTAGTAACTTCTATTTTAAACTCATATTGCCAGTTGTCTTAGGGCTATACTTTGTTCCGCCAATGAAAATAGTTCCAAATGAAGTCAACTGAGAGAAACACATAAGTGGCGTTTCGTTCTGTGGCGTTTTAAGCGAATCGTTTTTATCACTCAGTTACTCATAGAGACACTTGTTGCAGTCTGTCTACCTGGAGCTCGTAACCCCGGATAAGCTGAGTGATGTAATCGATGGACTATGCGTTCACATCACGTTGAAACTTCCGTAATGGCAAAACGGAGCTCGAAATGTCATAATTACAGTACGACATAGCGTGAACCAGGGTCGGCGCCAGAGCGCACAAAGAGGGGGCAG
>NW_015539839.1:513647-515377 GCF_001515605.1 Sinocyclocheilus anshuiensis | reverse complement strand
ACCTTGCCTCACCGACTAAAATCAGGGCGCCCACTACGGAGACGGCACCAGAGGTGAGGGGGCACAGTGACCGAGGTGGCCGAGCCGGGCCCCCTCAGGACCCCCCCACCCCCCACGTGGCGCCGACGCTGGCGTGAACGCACATATTTGAAGACTACAGAATACCGGCTATTGTACAGAAACTTACAACATACTTTAATTAAACATAAAAAAAAATAAACTCATACAGTTATTAAAACATTGTAAACATCTTATTAAAATCCACATCCATAATAATTCAATATTACCTGGAGTCTGAATAATGCCTTAAATGTGTGGTGCAGTTTGACCACTTGATGGCAGAGATGTTCAAGGCTGACCTGATGAGCTACTGTATTTCAGCTTGCTATTCCTAGAACAATATGAGAGGTCACTGGTGAAAATCACTGCAGTGAATCTTGAGCACTGCATCCAACCACCACTGGTCCATCTTTCCACAGATCTAAAGCCCTACATATTCTACACTTGACCGCACTTTAACTGCAAGCATAAATGTGTTGTTAAGTCTCCATTAACCCTGATATATTGTACAGGCTTCACCGTCCGGTCTACCGGTCACTCCTATGGACTGTTCTGGACTCTCTCAGCTGAACTCACCTAGAGAGACTTACCTTCTGTTCCTCCCGCGATCCTCCAACGACTCCTTGGAAACTGTTCCACGATCTCCAACGTAACCGGCATCCGATCCTCACCATCAGAACTCAGATAAGCACCCTGGAACCATTCACTGTGTTGACACTCACCTACCTTTACACACCTATTCCAGTCATCCCCTTACCCAGTCAATAAACCATCCTGATTTGCACTTACCTGTTGTGTCTGGCCTTGCTTTGTGACAACTAACACATGAGGGTGTTTTATTATTTTTATTATTATTTTAAAGCTATAGGGCTGAAAGTGGCCTTTTGCCGGGCACACAATACGTGATTTTAGCCCTGATTTCCCATTTGGAAACAATTAACCGAGAACGCTGACAAAAGCACGAAATCGGAGGTAAATCAGTGCTCATTTACGTGAGTGATGATCACTGTGAATTTTAAAAGACACAATCTGAGAGAAGTGCTAATGAGTCACAAATGCCCGAGAGATATTTAGCAGGTTAATATCTAGATCAGCCTGTGATCCAAGTCCTGCAGTGTGAAATGTGTTTTGACTCAAACTGACATTGGCAACGACATACAGTTTTGTAGTGTTAAAATAACGTCAATGGACAGCATTACAGTAAACCTCCATATATAGGCCTATAGTTGGGTTTTTTCACCCAATATTAAAGTCCGTTCATGTGCATTCAAAGTCACATTAGCAAAATTGCAGTAAAAAAATTTTGAGCAAAAAGGTACATTGTCTGTTGTCGTAAGTAGAGATTATCCTTTCTGAAGCACCTTTCGCACTTGGTTTTCTTGACCTTCTAGATAGTATATTGTTTGAGTGAAATCACAGTCTGGGTCTCCTTTCCGATCAGGGTCCTTGAAATTGTCCTAATCTCCCCCCATTACGCTGCCATGTTACCTATAAAGCAATATATAATTTTTTACATTCTCAGGGTAGATGAAGATTAGTTTTATAACATATACAGTATAAAATCCCCATAGAAAAATTAGTAAATGTACTGTACATATGTTAGTAATATCTTTATGATAGTTTATTATATGGTATATATATATATATATATATATATATATATATATATT
>NW_015539839.1:509480-512824 GCF_001515605.1 Sinocyclocheilus anshuiensis | reverse complement strand
CATAATATATATGTGTGTACTGTGTATATTTATTATGTATATATAAATACTATATTTAAGAAAAATATGCTATTCTTATATATTAAATATATTTTTATTAGGGCTGGTAAGCGATTAAAATTTTTAATCTAATTAATTAATTACATGATGTGGCGATTGATTAATCTAATTAATCGTAAATTAATCGCACATCAAATTTGGCTGAGAAATTACTCCCAAAAGATTATTTAAAGTCATTGTTGTGTAAAGCATCAAACAGACATTACAAAAAGCAGCTTCAGCAAAAAAATATTTTGTTTGATAAAATGTATTACATATACTCTTTTGGACCATGAGGGTGAGTAAATGATGACACAATTGTCATTTTTGGGTGTGTGAACTATACCTTTAATAATTGATTTTATTAATTGTATTATTACTATGGAAATATGAAATTATTTCTTTAATGAAGTAAATAGTTCTTTATGAATGGTCCATTGAATCATTAGGCTTATTCGACTTGAAGCGGATCATCACCATCAGATTGATCGGTGTGTGACATCAAAGTACTGCAAGGGTTATAGAGAGCAGACGACTCTTTTGAATCGCTCTCGCGGTCCTTTGATGTCATACACCGATCGGTCTGTGCAGCGCCGCTTCAAATCCAACGCGCCTATGGCCAATGTTTCAACGCGCCAAATGGTTCACCCAATTCGTTCAAAACGTGCATTAAGAAATGAAATGCCGCTGTGTTTTGCTCGGAGACAAACAGTTCTGCTTTGTCTTTATTTTTTCGTTGTCAAAATTGAGCAAACCAGACAACATTGTGTCTAAAATAACACAATATTAACTTCTTACTTACTGAACTGTTGTATAAGATCAGTATCACATTTGCACTCCTGTGATATTGCACTTATTGCTCATGTGATATTGCTTAACTATATGATGTAAATATGAGACAAAAACTCAAACAGGGTAGTCGGGGCAAAAAAAAGGTTGCAGTCTGCCTTATTATTTGATGCTTCAGCTATATTATTGCAGAGCTCTAAATATTTTACCTATTAAAGCAAATCTAAATCAGCTTGAAGATGTATAACCATCAGCACTATTAATGAAGAATAAACACCAAGCTGTTAGTTCTTCAGTATCTTCAGTGTGTTTGATTCTGCAGGGTTCTGGATCTCTCATCTTCTCTCTGTCCGCAGATTTCTTCCTGATGCTTTGATGCTCGTCTTCTCTTGTAAACTGATGGGGATATTGCAGCATTTATTGGTGAATTGCTGAATGTGTGATTGCTGTGAGGAGCTTCACTGAACATGAATTTCTGTGTGGAAGAAGCAGATTTGCCAAAATAAACAATAAATCAGTTTACTTATTTTTAACTAATTTACACATTTAAGCATTAATATAAGTAAAGCAGATGGGCACGCTTCAATTATAACTATGTTGTGGCGATTAATTAATCTAATTAATCGCAAATTAGTCGCACATCAGATTTGGCTGAGAAATTACTCCCAAAAGATCATTTAACGTCATTGTTGTGTAAAGCATCAAACAGACATTACAAAAAGCAGCTTCAGCAAAAAAATATTTTGTTTGATAAAATGTATTACATATACTCTTTTGGACCATGAGGGTGAGTAAATGATGACACAATTGTCATTTTTGGGTGTGTGAACTATACCTTTAATAATTGATTTTATTAATTGTATTATTACTATGGAAATATGAAATTATTTCTTTAATGAAGTAAATAGTTCTTTATGAATGGTCCATTGAATCATTAGGCTTATTCGACTTGAAGCGGATCATCACCATCAGATCGATCGGTGTGTGACATCAAAGTACTGCAAGGGTTATAGAGAGCAGACGACTCTTTTGAATCGCTCTCGCGGTCCTTTGATGTCATACACCGATCGGTCTGTGCAGCGCCGCTTCAAATCCAACGCGCCTATGGCCAATGTTTCAACGCGCCAAATGGTTCACCCAATTCGTTCAAAACGTGCATTAAGAAATGAAATGCCGCTGTGTTTTGCTCGGAGACAAACAGTTCTGCTTTGTCTTTATTTTTTCGTTGTCAAAATTGAGCAAACCAGACAACATTGTGTCTAAAATAACACAATATTAACTTCTTACTTACTGAACTGTTGTATAAGATCAGTATCACATTTTCACTCATGTGATATTGCACTTAGCCTATTGCTCCTGTGATATTGCTTGACTTTATGATGTAAATATGAGACAAAAACTCAAACAGGGTTTTTTGTTTTTGTTGTTGATTTCTTACTGTTGCCAGTAAGTTACTGTAATTAAGATTCACAGTAGCAAACTGTATTTGATTAACAGTAGCAAACTGTACCGTTTTACAGTAAATTACTATAAAAAATCAAATTAATCAGTATACTACTGTAGTTAATTTATTGTAATATAGATTTAATTTGATTTTATAATTTTATATATATAATTCATTTTATTTTTATCCTACATACTGTATGTACTACTGGCATTCAATTAAAACAGACACAATAATTACAAAATATCAAATTCTTTATTTAAAACATTGCATGTATAACACTTAAAATTACATTCTTCCAATGCTGGAACAGTTAATCTTCACCATTTCTCCTGTTTTAGGACATTTTGCAGTGCATTATGTTGTATTCTCTGGATTTATCCTCACACATAATCTTTAGGCAACAGAAACAACATGGGAAAAGAAATACATAGCATAATTCTGCAAAACCCAGGTGCTACTACAAACCGTGGCCACCACCTTTGCTCACCATGCACTTTGTTAGTGACAGTCAGAAATGTGTTCCCTGAAAAACAAGTAGAAATTACACACTTTTAAAAGGCAAACCCCATACAGAATACACAACCCTCTCAAAACCATAACTTATTTGTTCTCTTACCTGAATTATCAGTCTCAGGGTGGTTGGCATGCTCATGTCTTTCTTGATGCTTCATTGCAGTTGCCTTTAAAACACAAATACAGTAAAACAAATGCAGTAAAACTTAAATTCCATTAAAAACTATAACAAACTAATTCTAAAACTAAGGCAGCTAGCCATAAAACTAGTTTAACCTAGCTAACATATGATTTTATTTTCTCAATAGGCTACTGGCCAACATTAATTAACACCTGAACCAAATTTCACATTAGTTAACTTAATGTTAATATAAGATTGCTCGTCAAAAATAATTTTAATTTGGTACGTTAATTCAATATGCTGACAAAGTCGTTTGAAAGGACAGCTCAGTTTAACTTGGTAAAGTTACCTCAGTGTTAACTATGGAGTCAATATAATGCCACATATATATGCAAAATAATAAAGTTTTGCAAAAGAAAATAAAGTTTTGCAAAA
>NW_015539839.1:473899-509392 GCF_001515605.1 Sinocyclocheilus anshuiensis | reverse complement strand
GATCAAACATAGGCTATGATCAGCTCACTGTCTGCCGCTGGCCGCTTGGTCGTTACTTAAAAAAAACCTTACATTTAACGAACAAACCCCCCCCCACCACTTTTTGCAACATCTCGCGGCACGCATACATGTCCTTTCTCTTGATATACAATCACTGATGAACACCTTTGGTTTTAATGAGAGAAAAACAAACTACAGGAGGGTGGATTAGAACCCAGAACCTCGGAAATGCGTGACAAAATTTCTACCATTCTACCATACCAACACACGAACAAATTACGCGAATTCATTTATTTATTTAGTACTGTGAAGCATCTCAGTACTAATTGTGTTTTATTATTAATATGTTTATTATTAATTTATATTAATATAGTCGCTTGCAATGTGGGCAGGGCCCGCGTGCGCTGCGGCCCCCCCCGCGGCATGGGCCCCAGTGCGGCTGCACTGCCTGTAGTTACGCCACTGCCAGGAGTTATGTAAATGAAAAACGAAGTCGAGATCGATATGAAGCTTGATCATTAAAAACAATTTTAATTCGGTACTTTAATTCAATATGCTGACAAAGTCGTTTGAAAGGACAGCGCAGTTTACCTTGGTAAAGTTACCTCAATGTTAACGGGTAATTTGTTGGTGTGCAAAAATCTGACAAAACACACACACACACACACAGACACAGACATACATACATATTTTTTCCTTGTTTGCTGGTCTTATTCTCTCGTAAGGTGCATCGACACACAGCGCAGATGTTCTCCACAACTCTTCCACTCTCGCGGGTTCATCCCCGGGCAAAACCCGACACGACAAAAGACAATATAGAACCCATTCACGAGTTCACACTTACATATAATGAACAGAGTAGAGATAATGGAGGTAAGGCTGCTTTGATTATTTATAGAGGTTCTCTCTTGTGCTGATTGGATAGATGACGTAATTACTGATGATGAACTGGCCGTGTTAATTATCTGCGCGTGCTCCTCCCGAAATTTGTTAATAAAACATCACTTATAATCCGCGATACTATCTACAATGGATGCGGACAGTAAACTAATGCCCCGGTATATTTCTGACGTTCAGAAGCACTACAAGCGCTCGCGCTGCTGATAAGAAGGGCAAATGTATTTGCCAATCATTACAAGCGATGTAACAAGTCCAGTATAGTCTGTCCCAAGCTGCTGCGGCATTGTAGACACGGTGCAGGGCAAATCTTGTCAATCCAAATGTAAGAAATGAGTAAGAAAATAAAACAACCTCAATGGAATGGCATTTAAAAAAATACAGTAAGTCTCTGTATGTGGAGTTTGACGTCACAGAAAATTCCCATGATGCAAAGGCTATTACAGTTACTTACTGTAAAGGGAATTTGCAGTATTATACTGGGTGATATACAGTAAAAAAAAACTGTAGAAATTACAGAAATGTCTAACATTGTTGAATTTTAGGGACATTCTAAAATGTTCTCTAGGCTCCATCACGCACTGAGTTGTTGCCCTGCCTCATATTTGTCATCAATCAACTGTATGAAATGTCAGATGACCCACAGGTCTGGGGCGGGCCAAGTGCGTTAAATGCGTTAATAATTTGAATGCGTTATTTTTCACCGTAATTAATTGATGTAATTAACACGTTAAATTACCAGCAAAATATATACTGTATGTGTTTGTATTTATATATACATAATAAATATACACAGTACACACACATATATTATGTGAACGAAAACTTTTAATTTGGATGTGATTAATTGAGATTATTATATATATACATATGTATGTATGTATGAAGAGTTCAGATGCAAAAGCCTCTAAGTGCCATCTGAAATTTTCATCTAAAATAAGCATTTTTATCAGGCTCCTATGTTTAGGTTCAGTAAATGTATTCTTATGGTAATGGCTTATGGTTATGGTCCTTTTCTATGCAATTAAAGTGAAATAACTAAACATAAATATAGCAGCCTGATAAAAATGCTCATTTTAGAAGAACATTATATATATATACAGACACACACACATTTACATATACATAATATTTAACATATATTTATAGGGTAGAGAGGGGTGAATTGAACCTGTGTGGAAGTTGAGACATCCCTTGTTTCTAGACAACCATAAACAAAACTGGTGATATGATCACACATATTTGAACAGTTAACCATTTTACTAACCCTGTGATGGAGAGAGGCCCAATGAATAATTGGTTACTACATTTAAGTTAAAATAAATAAAATAAAATAAAATAATTTTTTTTTGCTGTTCAAACTGATTTTTGTATGTTCAAGGTCTCATTCTTCTTGTGTCTGAACAATTACAGACAAACTTGAAAAAATATATCACACATGTTTGTACTTTAGAAAGTTATAATATGAGGCTACTCTCAGCATGATGGTTTCTCTAAACTGCTGAATGATACAAGTTTGCTAAAATGGTAGGAGTGGGGTAATTTGAGCCGAAAGTCCTGGGGTTGAGCCAGTGTACATGTAATTCTACATGATATTTCATTAATTTTAGACTAAACATGTTTGATTTTGCTCTTTGTTGTAGCATTTGGACCAATCAGACACACATTTGTTAATTAGATTTAACAAATAAATTATTCATTAGATTAACAAACATTCACAGACCCTTCACCCAATAAACATACTGGGTACCAAGATGTCTGAGAACGAGGCCCAGGACCCTGGTTACCATGGCAACCATGACAGCTTTGCTAGACCAGATCAACTTTACGACCTAATGGCATGTTGAGAATTCTCCCTCTCACTACATTTTCCATAGGAAAGACACACATGCACAGCAAAATGGACTCTTCTCTAATTAATTCATAGGAAAACCTTTCTATGAATGAACACACATATCCTCAGGTCATTGTGTATACCATTACTGTTCTTGTATATTGTCTTTTGTATTGTATACTGTTTTATGCATGTTATGATAGATCACTAGTTAATATAACCTCACCTATATCATGTTTGGTCTCTATGAATTCGTCTTCGAATTATCTAAATCAGCGTTTATATTATATGTGTGTACATAGGCAATATATTAGTGTTCTAAGAATCTTTAGTAATTTTGATTCGAGTTCCATATGCAAATTACCATGCTCTCACACAAAGGGTCATAAAACTCCCCAGTATTTCCAACCTCCCGCTTGGAATTTCAGCCTTTCTCATTGGACAAGCCCATCCTGAGAGGAGTGAATCTTCTCAGACCTTAAAAGGCTTACGTACAGTTCCGCCCATGTGTTGTTGTTTTCTTCTGCTAAGTCTTCTGCTAAAACCTTCTGATCGCGGCCCGTGTGGAGAGCCGGAGCCGGTGCAGGCGTGCCCGGTGGGCTCCAACACATAGCCAGTCAGTCTGCAGTTCTGTTAGATATGGAGAAGATGAGGATGTGAGCTAGCACACCTCTAAGAACACCCTAAGTCTGCGCCAGGCCTCGGGCCTTGACTTTCCATTCACCACCCTTTATGATTTTGATCCTTACTACATGCTCTAATGCATTAATACTGTATGAAAGTATTTTCTGTGGCCACGGAAATATCCTTCCTAGAGTTGATATGAACTTACACTGAATGTTTGCTGGACGAACAGATTAGTTGAGGGCAATTTAATTCTGCTACAGTTACCACTGGCAGCTGATATAAATAATTGTAATTAATCATAATTAACTGTAATTATTTATATACATTTCCCTTTTGAGCTAATTTGCTACATTGTTTTGGTCTTAATTTTGTTCTGAAAATTTTAAACAGGCCTTGTTTATGAAAACTGGCCATTGAAGTATTAATGAAATTGTATTTCCCTGCAACATTTATTCATGTGTTCGCACTAACATATGATTGGATTGAGCATATAGTAAGCATATCTGGCATGATGTCCAGAGGGAGGGCTCCGAGCTCGGGATAGAGCCCGAACCCAGAGAAGTCCCCCCCCATCCCAAGAATGGGATGAAATTAGATTAAGAGTGAGGTGTTGAAGTGGAGGCGGGATGCTGGAAAACTGTTGTGGAACAGAGGTAAGTTGGCTGTATATATACACGTATTGTGCTTGTTAAGGTGATTAACTGACGAGCTCCACCTGGGCCAGACCGATTGATTATCTAATCGTGCTCCTCCCGAACCTTACTGTGCCAAAATGATTATCTGATCGTGCTCCTCCCGAACCTTGTTAATAAAACATCATTAAGTGGGTTGTCGAGTACTATTAACCCAGTCCTGTGAGGTTTTTTTTTAATTCTTCAATTTGAACTTTATTTTGTTCTGAAATTTTTAAATAATTGTAAAAGATGCCTTCAAAGTCAACCTGGTGTCTTGAGCCACAGGCAGGAAAACTCGCTGGATGAGTGGCCAGTCCATCACAAGGCTCACAGATTTTACGAAGTCATATTTATTGAATTTCTCTTCCTTTGATATAGCATGAGATGAAAATGTTCCGTTTTACTTAAGCATAATCAGTGGCATAGTTTAACCTCATGTGGCTGAACTTCTCCATAGGATCAAATTTACCCCTCACTGGGGGCAAGTTGAGCCAAGAGACCCTTTTTTTTTTTTTGAAAACCATATTTTCAAAGCAGTTTATTTTATATCCAAAGTGATTATTCCCAAGGATGCACCAATTTGAAAATGAAATTTATGTACATATTTAAGTTGGACCCATTGCTGTCATGTGCTCACTTTTGTAAAAACTGGATCAACTCACCCCACTTTCCCATGTTTTTGTAATATTTTAAATTCATGTCAATTTTTCAGATTTACTTATATCAATACATCAACATGAATTGATGGGTTTTAGGATGGATATACTGTACATGTACATGACATATACAGTATGTCCAAAAATGTATTACACATACTGTACATAAACATACATATTTGTATGGGCTTGATATGTTAATATTAAATTCTTATGAATTTATATATATATGAAAAAATATATATTTTTGCTTCATGTGACAATATATTTCATATATGGAAAATGTAACTGAACCTACATATACATTTATGTATGGCTTGGAATGACTGGATATCACATACAAAATTTCACAGAGCAACAGTAAATGTGACCGCACCTTTAGATGTTGCTGCTGATTTGCACTAGATTTACTCTGGGGGATCAATAAAGTCTGTCTCTAGTAACTATGAACATACAGTGGCTAAGTGGTGCTGCACAAGAGCTTGAATATAAAATGTCAGCCAAACATTTATGAGACCATAATTGACAGCAGCGAGAGTGCATGCAACTTGGCATTTGCACATATTTGTGGCAGCAGCCTCAGACTGAACTATTATAGCAATTTGAGTACCCTTTGACTCTAATTAACTCCAGGACAAATAAAATAAAAGTGCATGAATTTGCAGCGAAATTGAGGGAGCCATCCTCGGCTCTTCTGTTCTAGTCACACCTCATACCAGCGAAACCCTTCAGATCAACCAGAGATTAAGGAAAATGCCAGCTGTTAAAAATGATTTTAATCTACTATTCTTTCTCTCTATCCATCCCATCTGCACACATTCTCCGATTCTGAATCCCAGTTGTGCCCTTGATGTCATACCGTGGCAAGGCCAAAGGTTACTCAGTGATTTCTAAACGTGGCAGCTACAGGACACACTCAATTACCATTGGCTATCTCCGAGATTTGACAGCACAAAGCCACCTTGGTTACTCGCCAAGAAACAACACACTCTGGCAATTCCATTAGCATGCTGGGTGCTTGCCAGCAACTCTCTGCATTATGTTCCATGGTAGACAAATTGGCAGTCAAAATGGTGTTGTGAAGGGGGCTAATTGCTTGAGTGCAGGGTTAGCCTGTATTTCATGAGACTCGAAATGCACAGGGAGATGGGCTGACCCAACTGTCTGATGTGTCCTAAGATGCGGCGACGAACGTGATGCCAGAACACCTCTGCTGTTGTGATCTGACATTTCTTGTGAAGGAGAATGTTATGCATTAGCTTTTTTCTAATGAGCCAAAAGCTTAAAGACCCAGTGAAATCAAAAGTTTATTAGCTTTGAGATCACCTAACCACCTTTTTTTGCAATGCGGAAGTAAGCTATTTTCTTTGAATGTATGAGATTTCCAATTTATTAGCTGGTTATAACTAATAAAATTGAGTAAACGGTAATAATATTCGCACTACAAACCAGTGTGCTTATGATTATGATAATAAATTAAAATTGAATGATAAATACCAGTTTGCAATATCAAGCAGCATAACAGACTGTTTTTGACAGCTAAAATAACTGGAAGAAGGGGTGACCAACACATCTTTTTTCCGGACATGTCCTGGCTGGGATTTCTAAATTGCCTAAAATATCTGACATTTATATTCCTTCTCGAACTCCAAGATTGGTTGATTGTTGTACACTGCCTGCATGCTATTGGTCAAACTACTTGTTAGTCATTATCTTCAACTAATTTGAAAACAATAGAAAAACAAAACCAAAACCTGCACTGTAAAAAAAAATCCGTAAAAATTAACGGTAAAAAAACGGCAGCTGTGGTTGCTGGAATTTTACCATAAAAAAATACGGTAGCAACGTTTTAGGTTTTAACTTAAATTTACAGTTAAATACCGTAATTTCATTAACTGATATAATGTTATTATACCAACCTATTAAAGTACTGAAATCTGTTTTGTACCTTTGTAATACATTGATAACCCCCAAATGCAGGTGGTGATGAGAAAGTCACATGATGAACCAAAGCCCATCACAAGCAGCTTTTAAATAATAACATATATAGAAGGTGCACAGTGTCATTCACACGAACACTAAACACCATTGTGGTAACACACATGAAACTGAAATCATGCAATAAACATTCATTTAACAACATTAGGTGTAACATACAACCCTGATATACAAAACTGATAAGAAAAACTAAGAAGAAACATAGTTATTTCAACAAAAATACATCAAATTTGAAATGTAACGCAGTGAATTCTAGGAATGTCAATTTACGGTTATTCACTGTAAATTATGCTCTTTTTCACTTCCAAAAACGGTATACTACCGTAAAATTAATGTCCAATACATGTAATGTCCAATACAGTTTTTCACCGTGTATAGTAGGGGAATTTACTAGGGGTTTTTACTGTAGCATATTTACAGTCTTTTACTATTAAATTCACGGTCATTTTTTACAGTGTGGGCATTTTACAAATCCATCGTTAACAAATATAAACATTTAAAATTGTACAGTCTTTTTGTTATTGGAAAACTTACGCAATTCTGACTACACTTATAAAAATAAAGGTGCTTAAAAGGTTCTTCACAGCGATGCCATAGAAGAACCACTTTTGGTTCCACAAAGAACCATTCAGTCAAAGGTTCTTTAAAGAACCATGTCTTTCTTACCTTTTTATAATCTGAAGAACCTTCTTTTGCCACAAAGAACATTTTGTGAAACAGAAAGGTTCTTCAGATGTTAAAGGTTCTTCATGGAAGCATTTAGACAAAAGAGGTTCTTCTATGGCATCGTGAAGCACCTTTATTTTTAAGAGTGTAGCAATAACAAATCATGTTCCTGGCCACCACATAAATTGAAGCATATTGGCTATTTATTACAAAAGGTGCCTTCGATACGAGCCCCCTGCTCAAATACTGCATATAATACACATAAAAACATATAAACAAACATTTGCATAAGGTATATGCTAAGCTAGCAGGCTAATTAGTTAACGGTATGCTAAGCTAGAACACTGTGTAGCCTACTACACTGTGCAAAACACAAGCTAACTAAAAAAAACACAAAGAATTTGTGTATTTTTGCCTTTATTGTGATAGGACAGTATAATGACAGGAAGTGAAGTAGGATGGACCGGGAAAGGTCCGCAAACCAGGACTCGAACTCAGGATGCCCGAAGCACAACAATATGTCGGTGCGCTGACCACGAGGCTATCGGCACAACTTTCTAACATTTAAAATAAATAATGGTCGTAAAAACAGTTCAGACAACATATAGCTACATCATGAAGGAATTTTTGAAGTTTTTTTATCGGTAGACCAAATTCTTAATGATGTACAGGCTCATTTTGGTTCATTTGTCTATTTCAATTAAATAATAAGTTCAAATTAAATAAGAACAAAATAGCAGTTTAGATAGCAACAAACAGATTGCTAAAAAAATGTATAGGACCTGTATCCCCCCTCTGAAAAAGTTTGAAATCCACTGGTCTTTTGACACCCCAATAATTCACACACACAGAGAAGAATCTAAAGAACGTATTTGAATATGTGATTTGAATATTAGAATATGCCGCAAACATTGTCAGTATAGGTAGATACCATGGTGTGAATGTTTCTTTAGTTGGCGTAAACGGAAGCCATATTTTTTTAAGCGATGCAGTCGGCTAATGTATACCTTTTTTGTTTTTCAAATAAATGAACAGACTCTCATTGCTCCAGCACACTTTATCCCATAAATTGAAGTAATCCGTTTTCATCAGAGAGGTATAATTTACAACCACAAGAGGTCGATACACACACTAGCAAGCGCTGCTGTCTGGGTCAACATACCCCCCGGAACTTATTTTTCCCCAAAATGAATGCCACTTCTTTCAGCCAAGCAGCTTCGCATTGCCATTTGTAGGTTAGTCCGGATAAATCATTCAGCCCCCTTGTACAAACATCCACAACAGTTCCTTTCAGATAATAAGGTCAGGGAGCACATTCCAGGCCAAGGTTGACGGTATTGGAGTCTAAATTAAGAGTCTGCATGTGGTAGAATGCTGGTCAACAACAGCCTTTGTATGAGCTTAAATAACTCGCGTTTTCATTCAGATAGCACACGACTAAAGCATTTACACCTTTTTTGCTATTATTTTAACTTGAAAGGAAAGAAAAATGATAAATATACATGTGTTTAAATATTAACATTTATATCATATGCATGGGTTTCTGGCATAAGTTTAAAAAAAAATCATAGAAAAAAAAAAAATAATAATAAAATACAAACTGCATACAATGTAACACAGCTCCACCAGTATGCTGTCTAAAATGGTGTGCAAGAATTGACTGAAAGCTGATCCCTTCATTCCTATCTTCTCTGGCAGAGAAGAGTCTCTCCAGATCAAGTTCACACACTTTGATGTATGGCATTGCCTTACACGTACATTCTGCTGGCTTTGCTGTGTAAATACTGGAAATGTCTGTATTACTTCTAGGGGTCAGAGAGGAACATTTTATTCCTGCTCAGTTTGAACCCCTCATATTACAGTTCAGGTATACCTTTGTTTACCAAACAAATCACTCAAAGCCACAATAGCGTATATGCCTGTATATCTGTGTAAAAATGTTTGAGATCTATAAATATGAAAGATTATATATGTTATGCAAGATCAGATTGTGATTAAGCACCTATTACTCCAGTCTTCAGAGTCACGTGATTCTTCAGAAATCATCATAACATGCTATAACAATATATCAATGTGTGCATAAATATAGGCGATAGTCGATATTCTGATTTTTTTTTTGTTTGTTTCTGAAGCACATTTTACCAATGCCAAACCACATCAGTTTTAATACTGTAACTGCTATGAATTTTGTTTAAACTCATTTGTAATTGATATTTAATCGTTAATGAGGGCTAGAAGTAAAAAACGCCTTGTATTCAGGTCCACAAAACTTTTTTTTTAAATCAGTCTTCATTTATTTTATGATGCGTATTAAGTGGGGGTAATGTTTCGGGATTCCTTACCTTAACAAAGTCTCTGAGAACCTGGCACCTTGTACTTCTGGAGACTCCAGATAGTTTGCAGTTCTGGAAAAAGGTGGCACTGGAGACTAAAGGCTTCCTAATGGTTTAATTCTTGGTTTAACACCTAATTCTTCACCTTAATTCTTTACTCTTTTGCAGTTAATATATTGTCTTCTAAACCTGTTTTTTGTGATCCTGCTGCCCCAATGACCATTTCTTGTTCAATGGCCATGCCTCATTTAGCAACTTCTATAGTATTGCATCCTTCTCATGGACATTTAATAATTTTGGACCTTTCAATGTGTTAAATCTCTTTTTTGCCCCATTTTACCTGGAAAAGAAAACCTGCTATATAATAATTCACATCTGAATATAAGACTTTTTTACTTCCAGCCCTCGTCAACAATTATATTTTATTTATAATTTATAAATGATTAAAATTCATAGTAGTTTGTTTTAAGATTGATGTGTTTTGGAATTAATTAAATGTGCTTGGAAAAAAATATGATCAGAATTATTGACTTTATGCACACACTATATTTGGTGCTCAAGAAATTTTATTTTTATCAATGTTGAAAACGGTTGTGCTGCTTAATATTTTTGTGTAAACGGTGATAATTTTTTCAGGATTTTTGGATGAACAGAATGTTCATAAGAACAGCATTTATTTGAAATATTTTTGTAATTATTATAAAAATTATTTTGTATTCATTTTTGTAAAAGATGGAAAGATCTATACTGTATGGACCCCAAATATTTGAACTGTAGTGTACAATCATTCTGTAAAGAACCACGAATACTAGCATCACAATTCAGTTTTTCTTTGTTCCTTTGACTCGCAAGGTGTTGCAAGCAATACATGTTTTACTGTACACTACACTACAGTATTTGGGAATCGGGGCAAATCTCTTATCTGCTGCAATGTCTGGGTCCAACTGCTGGTGGAGCTGCAGACCTTAAACTCACTGGATAAACATGAATGCAACAATCCAGTCTAATAAAAGCTAAAGCTTAATAGTGCAAACGTGCCATATTCACAGCCAAAATAGCATTATGTGAATGGGCAAGCACTGACGACCACTAATATCTGAGCTCCCATTATGACCCAACATCTACGATTTTGTAATCAAATCTGTATAATTATTGCATATCATACAATAAACGCAACATGATGGTGATAACCTGTACAGATTCTGAAGCCAGCATTTGCTGCCAGTTATGATGTTGCAGGCTGTTGCTCTCTAGGTCATTAGAGCAGCCCTCATAAGACAGAGACTATTTAGTCATTGGGTCATTACTGTGAACAGTGCTAATTAATCTCGGAGCACAGAGCAGCGTCGTGAGAGGGGCTCTGGTTTTTGATTACAATAGGAAAGCATTTGCTGCGGTCGCCATAATGATACCAAGCTCCTGCTAGAAAGCCCGCGCTCAATCCGGTTACGGACAAGGTTTAATCAATACTGTGTCCTTCATCCTGCATTCAGGGCCGACCTTGGCAGCCTTTTGTCTCCTAAACGAGGGCAAAGAGCATAAATGTGGATACACAGAGAAAAAAAAAAAGAATGGTCCAAGCACTGATCCCACATGAAAATAAAACACTAGCGCATCTAGTCAGCTCATTTGGAACCTAATGAGCGATCATATGTTTATCATTATTTTACCTTAGCCTAATAAAGTGTCACCGTGCCAGGATCGTTTCTAAATTTATTAGAGCCTCCTAATGTAGGCAGAAAGGTTAGAAAGGGGCAGACAACACCAGCACAAACATATCAGGGTTCAATCAGGGTCTACCTATTGATTCATTTGAAAACAAAGAACATTATCATGCAATAGAGGGCTATAGTAGACCAAATGATGTGAAACAGCAGGTATATTTAAGCAGTGAATATGAAATATGTAGATAAAGGAGCCTTGAACAACCTCCAGACTTGAAAATGCTAATCAGCAATTCCTTATGACTGAATTATCACCATTGAAATATTCTTAGAAGCATCTCGGGAACAGATAAATCATGAAAACACAAATGCAAAATCTATTGTTGGAAAAACAAATTTAATGCATCACTCTGCAATACACCAAATTTTGTGTTACAAAACATGAAACAAACTTATCGAACATTATCGTCAGCTAACAAAGGATTAGGAATATCGACAGTAAACAATTTACTTGTGTAATAATGAATAAAGAAACAAGTAAAATGGCTTCACATCTTCCTCTTCTGGGTGCTGATGTATAACACTAGAGGACAAATAAAACAAAATGAACTTTGGTATATGCAAAACATCTATAAAAAGTAAAAGGTTTGAGAACATGCTCACAGACAGATTATGAAACGACACACTGGGTCTGCTTAAGTTGAAAACACTATGAAAACAACTCAGGAAAGAGCACACTTGAAAAACATAGACAACACATACCATTGTTTCCTCTGAGAAATGCATCTCCATACTTGTTCTTCAGCTGGCCATTGACATATTCCTCTGTCTGTTCCACGGCGATATTCATGTAGCCGTCAAGGCAAGCCAGGACTCCTAAAGGCAAAACACACATTAGACATAATGTAACTTTAAATGGGTGTTTTTTTGCACCTATTAGAAAACTTAAAATTCTCGTCTTAGTGATATTTTATATTGTACATAATTCTGCGCTATGATATGGGGAAAGCAAATGGTCCACCCACAGTTATGCACCAGCTCCAGATTAGAAAAGGTCTGAGCTGTGTTGATGCAGCTCAGGGAAATATTCCTTTCCATGGATGCCAGAGGTCATTTTGACTGAACATGTTTTTAAATTTAAGTTGAATATTTTTGTCAGTGGATATATAGCAGCAACAGTGGGGGATTGAAAAACATTTAATTTTAGACTAGTCAAGTATGTGTCGATGTCAGTTATATGCAGAATAGCATTCTTTGACAAAAACGTGGGCTGAGTCTACACTTTCTAGAGCAGTGGTTCTCAACTAAGAGGATGGGTGTGATTTTTCTTTTTTTTTTATCTTTAAAAATCATTTAAATTCCATCTTATATCTCTATGGGTATTTTTATAATGGATATACATTTTTTCTAATTATGCCAAAATATTTTAACAAGTAAAAATTACTTTTAAATGATACAAATGTAAAATTTTAATTTTAAAACATAAAAAACTAAAGACATTTTTTAAATACATTTTTAAAAATCCTTATCCAGTAAATCACAAGCAACTGGAAAAATCATGGGGCCTTTGAATATTGTTATAGACAATGGATTGCCTTGGAGTCAAAAAGGTTTAAATGTAAAAAAAAAAAAATGTTTACGTTTGGTAAAGCTAGTAAAGGGAGGATTCAAACTGAAAGCCTCAGATCAAGAACAGGGTAGATCCACAGTCATATTTATGATATGACATGTTTACCAGATTTACATCCACACAGCGGCATTTTCTTATTTCCAAAATTCTGAATACGATCAAAGTGTCTGGGTTTTTTAATTCTTGCCTTCTTGTATGATGTCCCTGACCAACTTTAAAGGGGTCATATGATGCTGCTAAAAAGAACATTAGCACCAAGAGCTTGTAACACTCCAAAGAGAAAGGAAAAATTGAAATCGCATCATATGACCCCTTTAAACTAAATCTACAACCTTGGTTTATAAATCTCATTTAAGATGCTTCTACATTTAACGTTACCTCTGTAATCGACACCAGAGTTCAGCTTCACCACCACTGGTCTCCCAATGATCTGCTTCAGGAAATCACTTGGTGTCTGCTTCCGGAGACTCATTTTTACTGAAAATATAGAGAAATTGAAGATTATAAATCACTAACGTAACATGATCACAGTTGTAAGGAAATGTGCCCAGGCTTTATTGTTAGCAAAAAAAGAACTGTAACACAAGAGAATAACGCCGTGAGATTAGTTTATCATTCACTGACTATACTAAACACATTCTTTTTAATGAAACCGCCAATCTAGGTTTTAAACCGCTGTACATTTAGCATGAGCGGCTAGCTTAGCCTGTTAGCATTACAACCCAGTGTAGGACACAATACACTCGTTATACATGTCGCAGAGTACAGTAATGCAATTTATTTAACCCTCCGCTAACGCCAAATGTAACGTTACTCGTTTATTTAAAGAACACAAAGAAGTCACTCACCTCTATCGTTTTGTAACGTTTGCCGCACGCTTCGACTGAGTGACTGTTGACCAATGAACTGAAGCGCTTATGGTGTTTACACCGCGCAGCCAATCAGAAGCGTCGATAAAAACCCAGCGTACGGAAGCCGCAAAGATAACATTATCTCCTTTGAAAAATAATGCGGAGAGGAAAAGGAGCCAAAACGACAAAGGTAGTGAAGACAGAGAAGCTTCGCTTTTGTTTTAGTAGGAAATTAGACGGGTGCGCTAATGAATGATAGATAGATAGATAGATAGATAGATAGATAGATAGATAGACTGTTCAAATTAGAATTGTAAAATATAATATTTGGTATACTGTAAAAAATATATATACACAAATATTGTGTATTCCCTGTAAAAAAAAAAAAAAAAAAAACCAAGGAAATCTCTATATATTGTGTAGAGAGGTGTGACTAAAAACACATAGGGAAAAGAATATCTTGAGTAGCCGAAAAGAGAGATGGGGGAGAAAAAACCTGTCTTTTGTTCACAGGCAGAGGAGGGCATGCACCTGAGAGACAGAATCATAAAGCACTTCTGGCGCATCCAGACAGTTTGCTTGTTAGCAGGGCATTGCTAGCCCTGAGGAGGCTAGAGGTTAATTTGGTATCTGGTGCCGTGTTAAACTAAGGTCAGCGCTACAAGTCCTTAAGTCATAAACAAGTGTGGTTAAGAGCCGTGTACACACCTAGGCACAAGTTAATGAATATTCAATGAGTATTTTTTTCCCTTGTTGCCTGAGTTCATGTCCTAAAGGAGGGTTAAGAGGGGAAAATGTGATCTAATGTGTCTGTCAAAGCAATCATTCATTTAAGAAAAAAAAATAAACAGGTTAACAGATATTTTAGTAGAGGCACACAATACCTGCATGTTCTGTGGTAAATATATAAAGAATGATTTGAGCGATATGACAAAGACTTGACACACACACACACACTACGGCGCATTCTTGACTTTCCTGGAAAAGCATGAGTGGCTTGGCTTGTTAAGTGATACTGAATAAAAACACAATGAAGCGGTAGAGATAAAGAAAGCATTTCATTAGCTTTTTTTCTTCACAGTTTTGCCTGTTGCTTGGCAAAGGACGAAGAATGTTTCTGTCAACACAAAAGAAGACATTTTAACCTTACCGACCTGTCCTTCAAAAGTGTTTGTCTAGATATTTTGTACGTTGATGTGAATGTGCATTAATTGTATAGCGCAGACTGGCTAGAGACAAAAAAAGCTTTCAGGTTTACCCAGTGCAGACAATCTACTCTCACCACGATCCTGGGAATAACCCCACAGCTACTCCCAAACCAGTAACGTGTTGTAATAGCTGCCCAGCGATGCCAGATGGGACTGTTTTCACCCTGCCTTGAAGACGCTGGTGAGCTCGAGATGGACAGTGGCACAGTTGATTTGCTGGTACAACCCGCCTCACCTTTCTAAGCCCCCAAAGACCTGAGAGGGAGTGGAGGAAAAATGAAAAGATTACAGAGGCAGCTTCAACAGGGTTGGGGGGTGGGTCAGGCTGAGGGGTGTCAGATGCGAGGGGAGGGGGAACCCTCGGTTGCCGCAGGCTGTCTCGAGGAAGAGGACGGAGGGGCGAGGAGAGGAAAGTCTAGACTAGGCTGACCTTTGCGGGCCAGGGCTTTCTCTACGGGGTCAAGTTGGATATGGAGGGAGGATAATGGAAAAACCTCAAGGGAGTTTTCAAATGAAATCCAGATTGGCTGCCGGCATGTAGTTTTTCTCCTCCCCTTCCCTCTACCTAATCCCTGCACTGCATGGGGGTAATAGTGTGGAAATGATGGGGGGAGCGTCGCCTTGATCAAAAATGAGCAGTGGAACCTTGCTCACCTTTTCTAACACCCGGATTCATGCCCACTATATATATTTCTGTGCATGCAGCCACTGCAGGCCAGGTTATCCAATGCGATTCCAGGCACTGGCTGCAGCCTCTAGACCTTTGTCAAATACCTAGCTGAAATTATTTAGGAGAGCCGCCTTATATCCGCATTCTTATATACAGTACTTGAAATGAGCTGAAGCCAATGTATGAGATTTAAGAATTTGTTAGATGTATTTGCTTTGACATATCTGACATTGGTTCAATTCTATCATCTTTCTAGAAAAAATATATCTGCAGTCCTTTTGAAGATATAATCTCGCAACATTTGAGATATAAAGGAAAAGTCATTTTTGCTTCACAAATTTGAATATCTGGGAAATGTGTCATTTAGAGTCCTCAAATGTTCGCAGTGAACTATTAGCAATGTCTGCCTGTGCAGTGAAGTATAAGTGCTAATTGCTATTTAAACAGCTAAATGCTAATTAACGCTAATGAATCTCATCTTGATTCTCTGTGAGCTCCGCCATTTTGAGTGTGGTATACAGTGCCTGGCAAAACCAATGTTCTCATTTTGTTGAATTACATGTTCTACACTAATATTTTATTGCTCTTAATGAGATACTCCACCCAAAAAGGAAAATTAATTGCTCACCCACATGTCGTTCCAAACCCATATAATCGTCGTTTATCTTTAGAACACAAATTAAGATATTTTTTATTAAATCCGAGAGCTTTCTGACCCTGCATAGACATCAATGCAGCTGAAATGTTTTATGGCCCAGAAAGGTAGTGAGAACATCGTTAAAACAGCACATGTCACATCAGTGGTTCAACCACAATTTTATGAAGCTACGAGAATACTTTTTGTGCACAAAGAAAGCAAAAAGAATGACTTTATTCAACAATTTCTTCTCTTCCATGTCAGTCTTCTTGGGGCGTTCACAAGAGTACCACAACACGTGTGTGCATTCCTCTGCTTGTAAACAAGACGCAGGAGCATCCATGTTCGACTGACACAGAAGAGATGAAATTGTTGAATAAAGTCATTCTTTTTGCTTTCTTTGTGCACAAAAAGTATTCTCGTAGTTTAATCAAATGAAGGTTGAACCACTGATGTCACATGGACTATTTTAACAATGTCCTTACAACCTTTCCTGACCTTGAACATGTCAGTTGCGTTGCTGTCTACTGTATGCAGGGTCAGAACGCTCTCAAAATATCTTAATTTGTGTTCTGAAGATGAACGAAGGTCTTACAGGTTTGAAACAACATAAGGGTGAGTAACTAATGACAGAATTTTCATTTTTGGGTGAACTATCCCTTTAAAGCTGCAACAGATGAGTGCATGAAGTGCCCAACGTTCCACACATTTTTCAGTTATTTAAGTGCATCATCTGGGCATTTTAAATTAACTTTTTTCTTTTAGAAATTTTCAGTGTGACACTAATCACTATTTACTAAAAAATGGCATAGAATAGTACATAAATATTAAAATTGGGACGCACCTATCATTTAATTACCCTCATGCTGTCCCAGATGACTTCCTTTCTTCTATGGAACACAAATAGGGATTTTTAGAAAAAATAATCTACCTTTCAGAGTTCATATAATAGAAGTGAATGGGTCTTTTAAAATTGAACACTTCAAAACCATGCAAAATGAACATGACGGTAATCAATGCAATCCCAGTTTATGAATCATTGTCTTCTGAAGTGAAATGCTGAGTGTGTGAGAGAAAAATAGTAACTTTTGAACCCTTCACTTCTGGCCAACTGTCAAACACAGGTTCAGGAGTTCTCTCTTGACATGATGGATTATTTTTCTAAAAATCTCTGCTTGTTTTCCACAGAAGACATATTCCCTGTATAGCTCGTATGGCATGAGGATGAGTAAACGATGAGAGAATTTTCATTTTTTGGATTGAGTATCGCTTAAATATGGATGACAGGTTAGAGTTGTGTGAGAGTTTGTAGGATTTGATCTTTGATCTCTTTGATCATTAAACCACCAGGATCCATTGGAATATTGTATATTTTTCTGGGTGCCTTTCATAATTTATGCATATGTTTGACTTTGAATTCCATGGCTGACCTTCAGTTTCACATCCTAAATAATGATGCAATAACATTTTTACTGTCTATATTGCAAAAGGTGGCACTGGCAAATGTTAAAGTGTGAAGAATGAATATTTATGCAAACAGTATATTTATTTTTTTGTTTAAAATAAACCAGAGCACATTTCATACTTGAAGCTTAATTTTTATGTGTTATTTTTATTTCTATGTAATTCTAATGCACTGCATATCTAGGCTATGAAATGATAACCCATTACCTCTAAACTCCTGCTGAACTGTCTGTGCAGGCAGTTCTTATTCATCTGCGTGCATGTTCGAGGAAGAGGGAGAGAAAATCTTTTCATGTTCAAGACTGATGCCTTGCAGTGGTTCAACACATTCAGACCACTACATACGCCCACCTTCAGCACCCAACTCCTCAACCGATCATAGAACTAACTCTTCACAACCCACCCAAAAGGCATGGCTCCATTAGGAGAGTGGGACCAAAGCCAGGTAACCCATCCAGGATATCCCAAGCAAGGTAATAAACAAAAACACTCTTGGATATAAACTGAGCAGTGCTTGATGCTTGACATGTCATTTATATTATCCATATATTTTATGTATTTAATTTTCTTTGTTACACTTAATGACAAAAGTCATATTCCCCCAGTGGTGTCCCCCAACTTTTTTTGGACCAGGTTTCCCTGCTGCTTGCTTTTTTTCAAAAAGGCCATGTTAAGGTGGGTCAGTGTGCGAGCGTATCTTTGGTTTGATTGCATGTATAATTACAGTGATGTAGGGAGAAATGTTTGCGAATGAAGGACAGGAGAGCTGAGCATATAAAAGGAGCACTTCACATCCATAAATATGCATTGTGACATTTGGAACAAAGCCCCCTCATTCTACTTTCATGATGAGTTCAGCTAGCATCCTGTAACATATTGCCCATACAGTTTCACAAGCATTCTTGCCAGTTCATCAGGTTTGCTCTTTGCCAAAAAAGGGGTTGTTGTTAAAAAAAGATGGTAGCTCTTTCTTAAAGGTACTCTACTTTGTAGAAGAAGGATTGCCCAATTTGTGAAGCAGAGAACAATGAGTTGATATATTTATAGCAATAGTTGTGACATCAGAACGCTGGCTTCTGCATCAACAGCACCACACATATGCATCGTGGGACTCTCGTGAACACACATCGAAGACTGACACAGAAGAGAAGAAATTGTTGAAAAAAGTCGCTATTTTTATTTTCTTTGCGCACAAAAAGTATTCTTGTAGCTTCATAAAATTAAGGTTGAACCACTGATGTCACATGGACTATTTTAACAATGTCTTTACTACCTTTCTGGGCCTTGAACGTGTCAGTTGTGTTGCTGTCTATGGCAGGGTCAGGAAGCTCTGGGATTTCATCAAAAATATCTTAATTTGTGTTCCGAAGATGAATGAGGGACTTACGGGTTGGGAACGACATGAGGGAGAGTAATTAATGACAGAATTTTTTTTTTTACTTTTTTAACTGTTAAAAACATTTTTGTTAATTGAAATAATGCTTGAATGAAATGAAATTTAAATATTAGATGAAGTTAAAAAATGAAAAATGAAAGTTAAAGTACTAAAATGTCCAAACTGGAAATAAAAAACTGAAACTGAACTTAAGTTAAATAAACATAAAAAACTGATACAAATTACACAAGCACAAAACATAATTATAAAAAAGTAAACTAAGATTAAAATAAAAACCTGAAAATATAGAAATAAAGCTAAACTATTAATCAAAACTATAAGTATATAAATAAATACAACTGTTCCAACCCTGTTCTTTATTCTTTCGAAGCCAAAAGATATATATATATATATATATATATATGTATGTATACAAATGTTGTTTTGGACCCCACTGACTCAATGTATGGGCAGAAAAAGTTCAAACTTCCTTTAAAATATCTTCTTTTGTGTTTCACAGAAGGCTTAAAATGACACTAGGCATGACATGAACATAATTTTCATTTGTGGGAGAACTATCCCTTTAAGAGATAGAATTGTGATAGTAATATGCGAATGCTAGCTTCTTGTGACATTTTAGAAACAATTATTACTAGCATTAGACCCTGAGGAGAAAGACAAACCTCTGCTTTTATAGCCGTGAGTCTAACATAGCGATGGTATGCCGGTTTCTCCTTTCTAAACACCTCAGTGGTTGTTCTAAAAAAGAGATAAAACTCCCGGCTGCCAGGAAGCTAGCCTTTCAAATCCTACACTCTCTCCTCGGGTGAGGATCTCTTCTCTCTGTCTCTCTCTCTCTATCTCTCCTTCTCATATAAACACAACCACACACACACAAACTCCCACTCTGCCTTTTGACCACTAGTGTTCCCTTCCACAGAGGAGTTGTGACTCAGAGGCAGGCAAACAGTGGTCTTTGCTAGCTGAATATTCATCGGAATGGGAAGACATGTTGTGCTTGATCCTGAGTTATGTCATATAGCGATGAATTCAATTCAATGTATATATTGAAGAGAAATGCTTCAGGAAGTAACAGAGCAAAACAGCTCAGCACAACGTCTGACATTCATTTCTTTATTCTCTTTGCAGGAATGGCGTTTTACAGAACATTCCTGAGGCAAGTCTGATGCCTCAATAAATCTGCCCCAGTCTCTTTCTCTCTCCCTTAGCTTGTCTCAGTGGAATGTCAGCTGGCAAGTGCCCAGACATTGAGACTTAGCCTTTCAGAACGTGCCAGTCTCACCCAAGCTTCAGAAGTGGGCAAGCACAGAAGCAGCAGTCCCCTTATCAAAGCGCTTGTCCAGCAGGGCTCACGGCTCACTGAACCCCTGATCACCAAATCCTCTGACCTGCCGTTAACCCGCCAGACTCAGAGCGACAGTGACAGAAGAGGCTGTCATGGTGAAGACCTACAGAGAGACTACCGAGACCTACGGAGATGATATGATGTTAGAATGCATCGTGCATCATCATTTACATGAGGTTAGATTTGAACATGATGTCCCTACAATACCCCATGCCACTTGTTTTGATAACACTGAAAATTACAAGGTTTTTGGAATAGTTCACCTAAAATTCTGTCAGTATTTATTTTACACCCTTGTGTCATATCAAACCCGTTCTTTTTCCTGTTGTTTCTTTTTTGTGACAAACTGCACTATCAAAAACTACAGTAAATATATTCAAAGGGATAAAAAAGCAGCATAAAATCATCATAACACTTTAGTATAGGGACCAATCCTCACTATTAACTATTTGCTTATTAGCATGCCTATTAAGAACATATTGGCCAGTACTTATAAAGCACATATTCTGCATGACTGTACATCCCTAATCCTACCCAATACCTAAACTTAACAACTACCTTTATAACTTAATAAGCAGCAAATTAGTACTTTATTGAGGCAACAGTCGTAGTTAATGGTTTGTTAACAGTGGGAATTGTACCTTAAAATTAAGTGTGACCTAATATTTTTCAATGATATAAATATTTGTGATTACTCTCATTGGCATGTTAATGATGAATAGTAGCAATTTGATTTGTATAGGAATCATTTTTAAATTAATTAGTTGATTTAGTCGAATGATTCTGACTGAATGATTCATTCATAAATCAGATTGATGAATTTCTGAAGTAGTATGAACTTTAATGATACTTTAACATTTGAACTTGAAATTCTCAGGTCTTGCTCGTTGTAATTATTCTTATTGTAATGGAAAAGTGCAGCCAGTAGATCTTCTAAATTTCTCCTTTTGTGTTCCACAAAAAAATCAAATGCCAAAAAGATTTGAAATGTAATGTCATTTTCATTTTTGTGTGAACTATTCCTTTAAATCTTGCTTTAAACCATTTATTATCTATAGTATAGTGTGTCCATCTGCTGATGCAATATTTGTGCTGCTGGTGGAATATCATGTGCAATTCCCTCATGTTTTCTGGTTCGTTTTCATGTCTAGTTCATTTTCATGGTTCAGATGGTATTCATTTCTAATCCAGCACAACCAAATCTAAATTAAGAACTTCATGTTTATGCTGTTCAGCTGGCCATCTTTGATACCACATAAGCCAAGATGAACTGCCAGCACTTGGCTTTGTTAGTTTAATATTTTAATGTGTTTAATTATGGCAGGATAGGCTCGATAACCTTCTGTGACGTTCAGGCAATTGTCAGCAAATGAATGAGATTACATGACAAGCACTGAATGACAGCACAACCCAGCGCTCAGTCTTCCCGCCACTTATCTGATGGTAGCCTAGCAACAGATCCCTGACCTGGCATTGACCTCCACCTGATAAGGTCAGCACCTGAAGTGTCTCTCATTGGTGGGCCCTATGAAGAGGAGGAGGAGCCTAGAAGAGAGGGAGAGAAAAGGAAAGAAACAAAGGGAAATGGAGAGAGGGCAGAAATCCCATCAGAAACAAAGCCATAGCCACACAAAAGCGCCGAGGGCTCGTGTTACAGCGTGTGGATCAAAAGAGAACTGTAATCACCATAGGCTACACCGATAGTATTTCCCATATGCAAAACAAGAACTGTCACTGACATATATAAAAGTGTTCGAAAAAAAATAAGTCTATAATTCAAACACAGCATAGAGAGCACTGCAACGCATTACTAAAATGCTGCGTGTTAGTTTGTTTGATAGAATGTCATGCCGGTGTTATTTTGCAAATACTATTAATTTTATGTCATTTCAGCAGTACACTTATTGTAAAACCAAAGGGATGCAGGGATAGCAAATGCTAAGATAATTACCAGTAGAGAGCCTGCATTCAACTGCTAAATGTCAATGTTGTGTGTTTCATGGGCTGAGATTGTTCCCTGCTTCTTAATCATAGATCTGGATCTACAGCTGAGAGGTTTTCCAGTGTCCAATAATGCATTCAGAATATATAAAAATAACAAGATTGATTGAAACTGTTAGAAACAGAAATTTCTGAATTGCAATAAGTGATAGGAACTGAAGTGAGAACTGAACATAAAGAGACACTTAAACTAAAATTCAACATAAAGTGCATGGTTTTACAGTGTGAAAAAGTATGTCTTCATTATCGTTCATCAAAATAACTTGCTCCACCTCTGAAACAGAATTTTTTTAAATTTTGGATGAGGTCACCTTGCCCTTTTATAACTCCAACATCATTTTCTTCCTGAATATGATGTTTTGAAATATGTCACATTACAAAAGTAAATGGGTTGTGAACCAGTGGTGATTTTGTTTAAAAATCAGAGATGAAAAATACAAAACAGATGTCCATTTTCCTGCTTTATTTTCTTCACAAGGGTCATGTTACATATGTTTCTAATATATTTTGCCACAACACAATGCAATAGCTTGAGTGAGCAGTTCAGGTACAGCTTTTCTAGCACATCAAATTGTCCACATACCAACCAACCAATGAATACTATCTGTAGATCTATTTATATTAAAGTTAATTTTAATAAGCAAACTCCTTATTAAATGGCATAAAACTGTTGATTTTAAAGACAGGTCTTAGAGATATTCCTAAATGCACATACACTATAAAAACAATTATCAAAATATAACAATTTATACAAAATCAAAGTCGAATCATTTAAATACAATTAAAACTACCACCTGACAGATACACTACATGCAATGTTTGTAGCATGTAATCAGTGATTTTTGGGCTGAGGTAAAATGTCTTCAGATGAGGGGCTGGCAACCTGAAAAAAGTCTTTCAAGACAAAAGAAGCATGAAATGCGGCACAGTAATCAAATAATTAAAGCAATTAAAGTATTAAAGGGTCGCACACTCCAAGGTAGAATAAATGACTTCAAACGAATTGTCTTTTATCAAATTATTCTTGGTTCACAGAACAGGAATAGGTCAGAGGAAGGCCTTAGGCTAAATTAAAAGGTCTTTTTGAGATGGACAGTATTGTGATTAACTTAGTAACATCCCTACATGTGCTGGTGAATCCACAGAGAAATGTAATAAATCTGATTAGAATTATTTCTACAATAATAAAGAAATATTATTCAGAAATTTGGTCCATATATCTCATTTAAAATCTTACAGGTTCAGCTATTTAAAGATATAAATGACCCCGTCTTGCTCTAAATGCTCTGTCAGCCTGTCAACATGTATGAAAAGGTCATCATTTTTGACTCTTAGCACCAGCATGTAATATGCTAGAGGACTGAAGTAGCTGAGGGTCAAAGGCCAAGAAAAGGAGCTGACTCTGTCATACTTTTCAGGAGAGGAGGAGAAGAGGAGCTCTGCACTTGAAGACTCGTGTCATTCTTTAGGGTCAACAGTCATCAAGTACTTAAAGCTACAGTTCATCCAAAAATAAAAATAGTCATAATTTACTCACCTTTATGCTGTTCCAAGCCCATATGTTTATCTTCAGAATACAAATGAAGATATGTTTAATATTTGCTCATCATTTTTGACTATCCATTTAAAGTCCACACAACCCAACTTTTTTTTCAAGATCCAAGAAGCTCATATGACATTGTAAAAGTAATCCATATGAATCAAGTATTTTAATTAAGCTTTTATTCACGTATAAAGACTGATCAATGCACATGCACGTGACTAGATCACATCAAATATAGTCAATGGCAAATGTCCATGGGTATTCAAACAAGCACATCTCAGCTTCCGTTTGTTGACCATTGTTTATACGTGAATAAAGCTTAAATAAATCTGTTCGAGTGATCATATCTCTGCAGAAGGCTTAAATTAAACAGCTCACTTCAGATTGATTACTTTTACAATGTCTTTTTGAACTTTTTGAAGCTTGAATGTTTTGGTTGCATGGGCTTGAATGGATAAAAATGAAGCAAGAATTTTAAAAATATCTTTGTGCTCCAAAATGAAAATCTTATAGGTTTGGAACGACATGGGTGTACGATTGATGATGACTGAAGTTTCACTTCTTGGGTGAAGTTATCCTTTAAACATAACCCAAATTAGAGCAAGTTGAGTCAAAACTAGTCAGCGTTTTTGAATATGGTCTGCAAGACGAGAAAAAGTAGCCTGTTTTGTGAGGTATCCCTTCCAGTGCAAAAGGTCAGAGAGCAAGTGCAGGGGCAACACCTGCTTCTGTCACACAGCTGGAAGAGGGAGTGAGAAGAGAGGGAAGGGGGACAGGTGGCATGCCGGGGACGACGCTGGCACCAGCTTTCCACCGTAATATTCTCTCTATTTCAAAGGCAGTTTGAGTCAGAGCAGACCAACAATTCTTCATCTCGAAACTTAAGACAGTGACCTAGTGCTGTGCCATAGCCTACCTTACACTCCAAATAACTGATGTTAAATTGTAGTCAACAATATACTATGTTCACAGGCTAATTAGGAAAAACTTCAATACACAAAGAGTTTACTAGTGATGTGTGAAAGACCTGTGTCCCATGGCAATAATAGACAACCAGAAGCACGTGCCCTCTCAGATTTTAGAGTCAAGTGTATTTCGAATGCAACCTTGCAAAAAATAAAAATAATAATTGTCTGTGATAATTAGGTTTCAGAATTAAGGAAAGCATGGTTTGTGTGTGTGTGTGTGTAAAATGCTCTGACAGAAATCACACATACTAAATATGGCTGAGTTGTGCCTTAAGGGTTGGTCACCCTCACTGTTGTTCTGCGAATTTTCGTAGGCGAAATCCAGCCATGTCAGTACGGATCAGTAACCAGGATCAGGAATATAGCATTGATATCACATTTTTGACATTCCTATGTGAATAACCTATTTGTATACCTTACAAAATGTATTGTACATAACCTCAGATTCAGTATACTGTATGATTCAATTGCTAGTCAGAACATTTAATATTTATAGATAAAAATAAGATAAGATATTGTAAGTTTGAATGATTTTGCTAAGGTTTTACACAAATTCACCTTGTTGATCAACAGAAAAACTGCTGGGTTTGAAAGTGACTTCTGTGTGAGCTGTGCTTCAAGTTAAGTCAAGTCACCTTTATTTATATAGTGCTTTATATAATACAGATTGCATCAAAGCAGCTTTACAGTATTAAACAGGAAAATACTGTCGATAATGCAAGAGGACGATAGTAAACACTCGATTTTCCAGTTAAAGTCAGTTCATCGATTCAGTGACGTCATCATCCAGCTCATTTCAGTTCAAATATCTGTGCAATCAAGTTGACCATATTGCCAGAAATATTGCTACACAATGGACCTTTTTCCCTATAAAATGTTGCTAATATGACCCCAAATTTACACAGATCATTTGCATTTAAAATTTCTGCAATGGACAAAAAGTAAATTATCAAATGCTCTTTTCCATTTAACAAAAAAGGTTATCACTGGCTTTTAAATTCATTTCAAATTCTGTACTGCTGAGTTTTACATTTATTTCAAGAGCCACTGAGTGTTTTCAAACTGTTTTGGTTTTAAAAGAGTTAAGGAATGGCTGATCCAATCCTATATTGTTTCATTACGACAATCTTTAAATGAACCAAGGGCTCTGTTTATCAGCCAACGTTTAAATTAACACCTTCTAATGGTGCAAAAATGTCCCTGCTGCCATGAAGCACAGGTCATCACATCCAAAAATATACAGTGATTACATTAAGGTGAAATGTTTAAAGCAACACTTATTTTATGGCATCGTAAGTTTATGAATATGCAGTGCAGAGGGCAAAGAGAAACATTTTTAGTAACCACCCTAGTAGTTAAAAGTGATATTTACACTATTTGTGCTCTGTTACTCAAGCTTCCTCTCTCACCCGTCACACAATCCTGTCATGCCACTAGTCCTCTAATGACCTGCTCCTCTCAGTGTTCCTAACACAATCTTGCAACATCCTAACAAAGAGGAAGAGGCTGCAACAAATTGAAAAAGAGGTAACCCACACCACTATGCTTGGCCTCAGGGAGAGATATACCTCTTTATCCAACCTCCTTTATCCGCTACTGAAGCACCTGAAATTCATTTAGCTCACTAACAGCCTGCACTGCTGCAGGGAAGCCATTTTAATAAGTAGTAATAATGCCAACAGACAAAATGAGTTGATTTCAAAGACCTGCAGAACAATCATGCTTATCAATATCGCACAAGAAATATAATGAGATGGACAGTCTGGGGCTAACTATTATTTTTATTTTTGGAAGTAATTTTGCATGTTTAATAGCAAAATAGCATTCATATGCCATAAACTGCATTGCAGATGAACATAAAACGATTCTATGAAAATATGAGTGCTTTGCATGTAAATGTAGCTGGGTAACACTTTAGTATAGGGACCAATTCTCACTATTAAGTAGTTGCTTATTAGCATGCCTGTTAATAACACATTAGCTGTTTATTAGTACTTATAAAGCTCATATTCTGCATGACCATATTCTACATCCCTAATCCTACCCAATACCTAAACTTAACAACATCCTTACTATTAATAAGCAGCAAATTAGAAGTTTATTGAAGCAAAAGTCATAGTTAATGGCTTGCTAATGGCGAGAATTGGACCTTAAAATAAAGTGTGACCGTAACTTTTTTTTACAGTGCATATTTGGCAGTAATACATGTATTCAGTTATATAGTCACAGTGAGTAAACAGCCCTTACATCTTGTGAATGATTACAATGTAAGGGTAATTTTATAATATAAATACAATATTTGACAAGTACAATATGTTGCTCCAAAGTATGGTTGAAATTGAATGAAATACATGTGGATTAAATTGAGGTCTGTGAGTAATTTGTATAGCAACGCTGCAGTGTGAATAAAAGGGTTAAGGTATCAAATGGAAACAGATATGTCAATGGAAACGGCCTCCTTTCTTTCGCAGATGTTTGTCACTGTCAGCTTCAGTTGATACAGTGCCCATCAAAACATGATGTCTGTTAGGTGACCTTTAGGTTGCTACCAAGTGTGAGGTCATGCTGCTGTTGCCATGACTACTATCAGCAGATTGTCTGCTTGCACGCATTACCTCAGCTGCCTGGCATCGGCGGGGTTACAGAACAGACCGTGACCTCGCCATGGAGACTAAACTAATCTTAAACAATAACAAGCAGCGCACACACATGCAGGAGAGATTTTGTGAGATCCTAATATCACACATTAAATACATTATCTGAGGATATGAGGGAATGACACATAGAATCGAATATAGGAAACACAATACTGGACTCCTATGAAAAGAATTGATGGTTTTTACTATGATACACATGTACTACCAGCGAAGTCCAAAAGTGTTCAGTTCAACTGCCTCTCTGTGGACTTGAAGGGGTGACAATGAGAGAGAGGAATGGCGAGGCAGCCATATTCTAATGAGCGAGCTACAAAGTGTGTGTCAGTCACCTGTGCAGAGGCGAAGTGGGCTAATTTGAGCCTGTGCTAATTGCCACGGTAACGAGCTGGATGGTTGCGAGGAGGATGGCAGCATGGCATGAGGGAGGATACAGTCCTCCTAACACCAAAGAGGTGTGAAAGAACGAACTTGTCCAACAGCATGCAGCCTGCTGGAGTCCAGCCCTGAGTGGGGAACAGCCGGCTGCTTCAGTGCTATGCATAGAACAGAATATATATTGTGTGTGTGTGGGGGGTGGAGTGGAGGGGGATCTGTTAATCACATTATGATTTAGTCACATTATGACTGTTACCCTATAATAATACCATCATTTAAAAAAAAAAAAATTATTTGACAGTAAAAAAAGACATATCAATAACTAACACTTTACAATAAGGTCCCATTAGTTAAATGCATTTTCTAACATTACATAATAATGGGCAATACATTAGTTACAGTGTTTATTAATATTTTTAATGTTAGTTAATAATAATAATAATAATAATAACAATAATAATAATAATAATAATAATAATAATAATAATAAAACTGGTCATTGTTAGTTCACGTTAGCTCAAGTCCATTGAATATATTTTAACATACAACTGTGTATTAGCAAATGTAATGAACGTTAATAATAATTTACATTGTGATTTCTTGTTAACTAATTAACTAATGTTAATAAATGAAGCATTATTTAAAAGTGCTATGGAATAACATATTTGTGAATTACAGTATAATAATAATAATAATAATAATAATAATAATAATAAAATCTTTAAATGACAAAAATATGATAATTGTAAATTTTGTAACACTTTACAATAAGGTCCCATTAGTTAATGTTAATTAATTCATTAACTAACAATTTGTTAAAGTCGATTAAATAAAATTAAAAGATACGACTTTTGATTTTATTAAATTGTATTAGTAAATACTGAAATTTACAAATAATATTGATAAATGCTCTTAAAAGTATTTTTCATAGTTAGTTCATGTTAAGTTCAATTCAAGTTTATTTGTAGAGCGCTTTTCACGATACCAATCGTTGCAAAGCAGCTTTACAGAAAATATTAAGTTTCTACATTACATTTAGGAGTAGGTTATTAGTGGTGACTATGGCAGAAATGTACAGTAAGAATCATGCAGTTAGTTACAAATTACACGTAATCAAACAGACTTTAGTATTAATGTAATACTAATGTTAACAAAGAGATCTTATTGTAAAGTGTTACTGTAAATTCTATTTTAAATTTGTAGCAATACATCAATTAAAAGGAAGTGTGCTGATTTGATTCAACCAAACATTTAGAAAACAAAATAAATAAATAAACATGTTTATTTTAAATAGCGTTTTACATTTATATCAATACATCGACCTTAAAATGAACTGCAGTGATTTGGGGGTTTCTGTCAACTCAGATTCAAACAAGCGCGTCTCCGTGTGTTTTGCGCAGTAGTTTAGGGTTAAAGAGGTGAAACAGACAAAGGCACGGCGGAGGTTATTTCTCCTTTTTTAGGTCTGTGCTAGGCAGCCATGTTGGCGATGAGGGGACTAGCGGAGCGAGCGCGCTAGAGGTGCCTTTAATTGCAGATAATCGATAAAGGTCCCGTTCCGCCTAAAGGTTGCGGCCAGGAAAGCTCGCGTTATCGCCGCTTATTTGGCGCTTATGGCCGCGCGTCTTTTCTTATATGTGTCCGTGCGAGCGAGGCAGAGACGCGCGGAAGAGAAAGGGGAGGATCTGAGGATCTGGCCGCAATAAAATGAAGGGTCAGTCGGATCAGACTGAGAGCCAGACTCAGCCTTCCATCCGTGCCCCTGCCTTTACTTAGCTCCAGCGCTATCTAGTAGCGGTCCGCAACTTACAGAATGCGTCCTAAAACGCGGTCGCACAACTTTCCGCCTTCCGCGGTCGTGTGTGTAACGTTATGTGTGCGCGACTTTTTCTTTCGTCTGTCGAGCGGGATTTTTCTTAAACTGAGGTATTTTCTTCCACCACTCCCAGTTCAGTGGGGTTCATGTCTGCAGACTGCCTGTGTCAAAGCCATGGTCGGTCACCTGAAGTTCAGGGTTTTTTCCTTCCTCATGCAGCCATTCATTGCAGACGCTCTGCGATCAATAACGCACAAAAGGCGAAACGCATTTTTCGCTGTCGCTTCGGAGCTCGTGCGACGGAAATCTTACGGCTTCGCACGGGTTGCGCTGGGAATTAATCGCGAAATTTGTTCATTTGACCCTGTTGTAGCTGGATGTTTACATTGTGCTTTTATCAGCTCAATAATAACGGCTGCAGTGGCTTGTGCCGGCCGCTAGAGGGGACATGATGTGGAGTATGGAAAACATCGATCAGAGGAATTGGCGAAATGTGGCACGGTGGCGCTTTAAATGCACGAAAGCAAGCGCTCGTAATGCATCAAAAGCGGAACGGCGCCTTTTGGGACTTTTTTGAAAGTCTGAGACACTCTTTTGCGGCTCTCTGGAATTTTCTGCCTGTCAACTAACGTTGTGCAGTGTTTTCTTCATAATGGCAAACGCGTTTGTTTACATCCACTGAACTTGTCGCAGTCATGTCTACTCGCTTTTAACTCGATTTTCTTAATCGGTAATGCAGTTCAAAGTTTTTACTTTTGACTTTAAAATAAAGCAAATGTAATTTTTTGGTGGGTTTAGTAGTTATTTTAAAGTAGCCTATAACAAAGTCTAGAAGGCAGTTAGGTTGGATTTTTGAGTTTTATGAAATTATTTAGTGAGGAACACATTTCTTAATAGAAACTCAGGATATGCTATATAAACCACAATATAATAATAATAATAATAATAATAATAATAAAGTGTTGTAACTTTACTTATTAAGCAAACGTATTAACTAAACATAAAAAGTTACTGAGTAACAGAAACTCGGAGTATGGTATATAAACCTCAATATTATAATAGTGTATTATAACTAAATGCTAATTTCCTTTTCATAACTTTCTTTCAGTCATGGTTGTTAATGAACTACATAACATCTACTGCCATTTTGTCCCACCTCTGATTAATGCCGTATCAAAATCACCCACTCAGCAAAATCTCATCTGAAGTTTGGTGACGCTCCACACAGCCCTCTCCTTCAGCCGTGGAGTGATGTCACGTTTCATTACGTTTTTCTGTTCATTGTTCATTGTGCTTTGACACCTGTGAGCAGAGAGGCAGATGACAAGCAGGACTGTCCAGGACAGTGTCCAGGACAGTGGAATCTGTGTTTGTTTGCTCTGTCAAAAAGTAACGTGCCAGGCATCTGCTGCTTTTTTTTTCTTTTCGGTGAACGTTTTTATGTAAAGGCCATGTCATATCCTTTTGCAACTGTATCTTTCACTTCCTTTTCTTGAGAATACATATCTGAGTTCAGGAGCGCTTGCATCACGATGTGCATGGGTCAAGACGTGCAAGAGGACATTAAGGCCTTGATACAGTCAGATGATCTTCTTGACAGTTAAATATGACCTTTAGCTTTAGTGCTACAATGAAAACCACTGGGATTACAAAAGCACGGCCTTTATAACACTGTTGCGCACTCCTTTTGCCAGAATTCATGCATTTTGTTCAAACCGCAGGTCACAGTTCAGCAAACTTCCAGTAAATGAATCGTGAAAATGGAGCCTAGGTTAAAATGTTCCCATCTCGTTAAGTTGTTTTCCTCAGATTTCCACTCCAAGGTGTGGAGGTCGACTGACTTTGCCTCATTTTCTCCTTTTCTGCTGTTCTTTGTCTTACTCGCAGGCCTCCATTTTGTGCAAGAACATAGCCCGTATCATTCTTTCACCCTGACCTTTGCCATCAGCTAAAATGTCTCCCTATGGGAGCCGGCCATTTCCATTATACACACAAGATTTTTAAGGTTATCTGCATTTGCAAATGGAGGAATTGGAGCATTGCACGGATTTCAGCTC
This sequence comes from Sinocyclocheilus anshuiensis, assembly GCF_001515605.1. Lineage (NCBI taxonomy): Eukaryota > Metazoa > Chordata > Actinopteri > Cypriniformes > Cyprinidae > Sinocyclocheilus > Sinocyclocheilus anshuiensis. Next base: position 477,425 of record NW_015539839.1, on the reverse strand, counting down.
TCCATTACAGAGCGATGGCAGAGTGTGTGCGACTGGGTGGCTCTCCACCTTACCGTAATGGTGGGTCACTGGCTCCTTTCCACTCATCTATGATTATAATGACCTTGGCTGGGCTTGGGCTTGAAAACATTGGATTAAGGGGAAAGGAAAATGAGGGGAGGTTTCCATTTCACTCTTGGCATCTGATTTGTAGGGAAATTCTGCCAAGAGTACCCCCTCCTCCTCCTCCTGCTCCTGCTCCTTCTCCTCCTCCTCTTTCTTCCCCTTGCCCCACAAACTTGATCAGGCTCTCTCACCGGTGTCTGCCCATTTGAGCTCAAGCGAATAATGATGCACAGGCTTTCCTCTCAGAAATGAATTAAAGGGCAGGGGAAGGGTGGTGGATGCTCTCCTGAACAAGTGCTTACACAGAAAGGGGCTTCAGCCAGGCATACTGAACCAGAACATCTAGATTAATTTGGCTAGCTGGATCGCCTGGCTTTCATCACAGGTGTAGTCTAGCTGTGAGTGCTCAGTCAAAGGCGTTGTGGTGACATAATTAAGACAATTTCTGTATGGCTCGATGATTGTAACGGACTAGGCTCATCATGTGTAATGTATTATTAAAGACGGTGCATCTTTAAAATGACAAGCCACGAAGTAGCCTGCTTTCGCCTATGAAAGCACTGAATCAGACAAACTGTCTTGAAGCCAAGCTCAGGGCTCAACAGTAAGGATGGGAAGGATCGCTTGCTCTATTGAGTCTGCGCTGTATCTATCTGTACATATTTTGATTTTTACACCTTGCAAATGTATACAACATGTGCTTTTTTGTAATATTTTGTTGTAAACTGTGTTGTTCTAAGTTTTAAATTTGTTAGCCATGTAAAATGATCTTATTGGCTTAATACGCATGAGGGAAATTATAAGTATGATTTGGATTGTCTTGGTGCTGCCGGGAAAAAATGGGTTGAAAGTTACAAGCAATGATTTCATAATCATCAGTGTTTAAGCATTTTTGGTGTTTCTTGGGTGATCATATTAATTACATAATTATTATACAGCTATTATTATCATCCAGGTATTATTGCAAACATTTCTTATTTTAAATTCCATTTAAATAAATGTGAAAAATGTATCAAATATTTTAAATCATTTTAAAATAAATATTGCAATTTTTTATTTTAAAAATTTAAGTGTGAATACATTAGCCTATTATTCAAATTAAGTTAGGGGTCCATTTTTTTTTAAAGAAATTAATACTTTTATTCAGCAAGGATGCATCAAAGTGAATGATAAGCACCAAAAAATGATATTTCAAGCAAGTAAATGCAGTTTCTTTTTTTTACTTTACATTAAAGAATAATGAAAAAAAAACATTTATCGTGGTTTCCACAAAAAATATTAAGTAGCACAACTGTTTTCAACTGATAATAATAAGAAATGTTTCTTGAGCAGCAAATCAACGTTAGAATGATTTCTGAAGGATCAGAACACTCAAGACTAGAGTAATGATGGAGAAAATTCAGCGTTGTCTTCATATGTGACCATGGACCACAAAACCAGTCATAATGGTACATTTTTTGAAATTCAGATTTATACATCATCTGAAAGCTGAATAAATAAGCTTTTTGTTAATGTAAGGTTTGTTAGGATATGACAATTTGGCCGAGATACAACTATTTTAAAATCTGGAATCTGAGGTTGCAAAAAAATCAAAATATTGAGAAAATCACCTTTAAAGTTGTCCAAAATAAGTCCTTAGCAATGCATATTACTAATCAAAAATTAAGTTTTGATATATTTACGGTAGGATAAAATATCTTCATGGAACATGAACTTTATTTAATATCCTAATGATTTATGGCATAAAAGAAAAATTAATAATTTTGACCAACACAATGTATTGTTGGCTATTGCTACAAATATACCTGTGCTACTTATGACTGGTTTTGTGGTCCAGGTTCACATATGAATAAATGACTTTTTAAAATATTTTACAGTGAAAACATTAGCAAGCAAACAAAATAAAACCCTTACTGTTGGGCTCTGAACCTGTCCATCGATCCTTCTAAGCCTGTAGTTAATCAACATGCTCACTTAGTGATATTTTTTCCTATCTATAGGACACACCTTGTGTCCGTATGTTTCATGAAGCACTACAGCCAAAGTCTGCACACAATGTTTCACCCACCCAAGTCTCAATCAAAGCCTGTATGGAATAAAAGTGCCTGAGCTGGGTAACGATTTTCCGCATGTTGACAAGTCACAACATGGAGATCTACAGCTCGGAGAGCAGCCCTTTGGCTAGTGGCGGCCCAGCACTGAGTAATAACCAGCTCATAGCAGGCATTCTGTTGGCAGTGGTTCATAAGGAACAGCTCGCTGGTTCAGCTGGGGAAAGGGTGGGGGAGCTGCTGGAGAGCTCCAGGCACTTTCCTGTGTTGTTGTACCACACAAGTGCATCCATCCCCTCCAGGACAGACCTTTAACAGGCTGCAATCGCCGGGCCACACCGCAAATGGGATCGAACAGACAGGTCTGACGCAGGCCCGGGCTGCAGAGCTATGCCAAACTGTGATTTGATTTATGAGTCAGTACTCTGGGTCTGTCTTAAGATGAGATGAGGCTTACTGGGCAGAATCAAAGAGCAGTCTGTTCACTTGACAGGGAATGAGAAGAGGCAAGCCGCTGTCAGTTTTTAAAACTGGGTTCGAATTGTCATATTTTAGAGAAGGCCTTGGAAGTGGGGAGGTCAATAATACCTGGACAAAGCTATACGTTAGCGTTCCCATTCATCTGAATGGCAGTTGCTTGGCTGGCGTGTGATTCCTCTGTACTCAAGCTGCTTGCTGCCCTCTTTGCTCGTTGTGGTTCAGTTGCCTGAGTGGTAAAAACCACGTGCCTAATCACTATAGAGCCACAGAAAAATTTGGAAATTTGATTTGTAACATGACAAATATGTAGCCTCCCATGTGTTGCTGCTGCTGCTGCTGTTTAGATATCAAGGAAAAAGGAGCATTAGGACTTTACATTCATGTTATATTATATTATATTATATTATATTATATTATATTATATTATATTATATTATATTATATTATATTATATTATATTATATTATATTATATTATATTATATTATATTATATTATATTATATTATATTATATTATATTATATTATATTATATTATATTATATTATATTATATTATATTATATTATATTATATTATATTATATTATATTATATTATATTATATTATATTATATTATATTATATTATATTATATTATATTATATTATGGCAACATTAATATTAAGATTAATGTTGATTACATTAATAACTGCAATTAAATATGCACTAATTACATACATTTCCTGAACAGAAATCTGAACATTGGATAAAGACAAGTTAAAAATATTTGTTTGATTTATTTGACATATTCAAGTTGAAGGTTTTTACAGAGGAAATTTTGGATATCTCTTTTTATCACTTCATAAATCAGAAAATACTGTCAACAGCCAGAAAAAAAAAGCGTTTTCACC